>NW_024404588.1:0-72159 GCF_905171775.1 Rana temporaria | reverse complement strand
CAGGAGGAGGAGGACAGACTCCTAGCTCTCTTCTGTCACCCTGCAGGAGGAGGACAGACTCCTAGCTCTCTTCTGTCACCCTGCAGGAGGAGGAGGAGGACAGACTCCTAGCTCTCTTCTGTCACCCTGCAGGAGGAGGAGAACAGACTCATAGCACTCTTCTGTCACCCTGCAGGAGGAGGAGGACAGACTCCTAGCTCTCTTCTGTCACCCTGCAGGAGGAGGAGAGACTCCTAGCTCTCGTCTGTCACCCTGCAGGAGGAGGAGGACAGACTCATAGCACTCTTCTGTCACCCTGCAGGAGGAGGAGGACAGACTCCTAGCTCTCTTCTGTCACCCTGCAGGAGGAGGAGGACAGACTCATAGCACTCTTCTGTCACCCTGCAGGAGGAGGAGGACAGACTCCTAGCTCTCTTCTGTCACCCTGCAGGAGGAGGAGGACAGACTCCTAGCTCTTTTCTGTCACCCTGCAGGAGGAGGAGGACAGACTCCTAGCTCTCGTCTGTCACCCTGCAGGAGGAGGAGGACAGACTCATAGCACTCTTCTGTCACCCTGCAGGAGGAGGAGGACAGACTCCTAGCTCTCTTCTGTCACCCTGCAGGAGGAGGAGGACAGACTCATAGCACTCTTCTGTCACCCTGCAGGAGGAGGAGGACAGACTCCTAGCTCTCTTCTGTCACCCTGCAGGAGGAGGAGGACAGACTCCTAGCTCTCTTCTGTCACCCTGCAGGAGGAGGAGGACAGACTCATAGCTCTCTTCTGTCACCCTGCAGGAGGAGGAGGAGAACAGACTCATAGCTCTCTTCTGTCACCCTGCAGGAGGAGGAGGAGGACAGACTCCTAGCTCTCTTCTGTCACCCTGCAGGAGGAGGAGGAGGACAGACTCCTAGCTCTCTTCTGTCACCCTGCAGGAGGAGGAGAGACTCCTAGCTCTCTTCTGTCACCCTGCAGGAGGAGAAGGAGAGACTCCTAGCTCTCTTCTGTCACCCTGCAGGAGGAGGAGGACAGACTCCTAGCTCTCTTCTGTCACCCTGCAGGAGGAGGAGAGACTCCTAGCTCTCTTCTGTCACCCTGCAGGAGGAGAAGGAGAGACTCCTAGCTCTCTTCTGTCACCCTGCAGGAGGAGGAGGACAGACTCAGCTCTCTTCTGTCACCCTGCAGGAGGAGGAGGACAGACTCCTAGCTCTCTTCTGTCACCCTGCAGGAGGAGGAGGACAGACTCCTAGCTCTCTTCTGTCACCCTGCAGGAGGAGGAGGACAGACTCATAGCACTCTTCTGTCACCCTGCAGGAGGAGGAGGACAGACTCCTAGCTCTCTTCTGTCACCCTGCAGGAGGAGGAGGACAGACTCCTAGCTCTCTTCTGTCACCCTGCAGGAGGAGGACAGACTCCTAGCTCTCTTCTGTCACCCTGCAGGAGGAGGAGGAGGACAGACTCCTAGCTCTCTTCTGTCACCCTGCAGGAGGAGGAGGACAGACTCCTAGCTCTCTTCTGTCACCCTGCAGGAGGAGGAGAGACTCCTAGCTCTCGTCTGTCACCCTGCAGGAGGAGGAGGACAGACTCATAGCACTCTTCTGTCACCCTGCAGGAGGAGGAGGACAGACTCCTAGCTCTCTTCTGTCACCCTGCAGGAGGAGGAGGACAGACTCATAGCACTCTTCTGTCACCCTGCAGGAGGAGGAGGACAGACTCCTAGCTCTCTTCTGTCACCCTGCAGGAGGAGGAGGACAGACTCCTAGCTCTTTTCTGTCACCCTGCAGGAGGAGGAGGACAGACTCCTAGCTCTCGTCTGTCACCCTGCAGGAGGAGGAGGACAGACTCATAGCACTCTTCTGTCACCCTGCAGGAGGAGGAGGACAGACTCCTAGCTCTCTTCTGTCACCCTGCAGGAGGAGGAGGACAGACTCATAGCACTCTTCTGTCACCCTGCAGGAGGAGGAGGACAGACTCCTAGCTCTCTTCTGTCACCCTGCAGGAGGAGGAGGACAGACTCCTAGCTCTTTTCTGTCACCCTGCAGGAGGAGGAGGACAGACTCCTAGCTCTCGTCTGTCACCCTGCAGGAGGAGAGACTCATAGCTCTCTTCTGTCACCCTGCAGGAGGAGGAGGAGAACAGACTCATAGCTCTCTTCTGTCACCCTGCAGGAGGAGGAGGAGGACAGACTCCTAGCTCTCTTCTGTCACCCTGCAGGAGGAGGAGGAGGACAGACTCATAGCTCTCTTCTGTCACCCTGCAGGAGGAGGAGGAGGACAGACTCCTAGCTCTCTTCTGTCACCCTGCAGGAGGAGGAGAGACTCCTAGCTCTCTTCTGTCACCCTGCAGGAGGAGAAGGAGAGACTCCTAGCTCTCTTCTGTCACCCTGCAGGAGGAGGAGGAGGACAGACTCAGCTCTCTTCTGTCACCCTGCAGGAGGAGGAGGACAGACTCCTAGCTCTCTTCTGTCACCCTGCAGGAGGAGAGACTCGTAGCTCTCTTCTGTCACCCTGCAGGAGGAGGAGAGACTCATAGACCTCTTCTGTCACCCTGCAGGAGGAGGAGGACAGACTCCTAGCTCTCTTCTGTCACCCTGCAGGAGGAGGAGGACAGACTCCTAGCTCTCTTCTGTCACCCTGCAGGAGGAGGAGGACAGACTCCTAGCTCTCTTCTGTCACCCTGCAGGAGGAGGAGGAGGACAGACTCATAGCTCTCTTCTGTCACCCTGCAGGAGGACAGACTCCTAGCTCTCTTCTGTCACCCTGCAGGAGTAGGAGAACAGACTCAGCTCTCTTCTGTCACCCTGCAGGAGGAAGGATGGCCTTGTAGCCCCATAGGTGGGTCGCATGGTAGGTAGGTGAGTATTGGGATGCAGGAGGAGAACGAGGAACAGACTTTTCGCACAATACTTACGTATGCTGGTGCTTCGAGTGTGTCGGTATTTACAATCACAGGAGGGGAACTGGCCTGTGGAAGAAAAGAAAATCCATGAATTATGAAATGAAGAGCAGCTCAGCTTTCAGAAGTTTAGTATCCAGTATATACAGTACATGTGAGAAATAGTTTGTGAACCCCAAGGAACTGAAATGTGACTCCTCGCCTACATCTTTATGTTCTCCTCATCGTTGGGATGATGGGATTTGTTAGACATTGTTCATGTTCTCTTAGATGTACCAGCATTGGGGAGGACGTTGGAGGAGATGGGAGGACGTTGGAGGAGATGGGAGGACGTTGGAGGAGATGGGGAGGATGTTGGAGGAGATGGGAGGATGTTGGAGGAGATGGGAGGACGTTGGAGGAGATGGGAGGACGTTGGAGGAGATGGGGAGGATGTTGGAGGAGATGGGAGGATGTTGGAGGAGATGGGAGGACGTTGGAGGAGATGGGAGGACGTTGGAGGAGATGGGGTGATGTTGGGGGAGATGGGAGGATGTCGGAGGAGATGGGAGGATGTCGGAGGAGATGGGGTGACGTCGGAGGAGATGGGGTGACGTTGGAGGAGATGGGAGGATGTTGAAGGAGATGAGAGGATGTTGAAGGAGATGGGAGGATGTTGGAGGAGATGGGAGGACGTTGGAGGAGATTGGGGGACGTTGGAGGAGATGGGGGGATGTTGGAGGAGATGGGAGGACGTTGGAGGAGATGGGAGGACGTTGGAGGAGATGGGAGGACATTGGAGGAGATGGGGGGATGTTGGAGGAGATGGGAGGACGTTGGAGGAGATGGGAGGACGTTGGAGGAGATGGGAGGACGTTGGAGGAGATGGGAGGACGTTGGAGGAGATGGGAGGACGTTGGAGGAGATGGGGGGATGTTGGAGGAGATGGGGTGATGTTGGAGGAGATGGGAGGACGTTGGAGGAGATTGGAGGACGTTGGAGGAGATGGTGTAACGGCTACCCATGTAGTGTGAGGGTCTCAGCCGTTGGAGAAGTCCTTTTCCCTGGCAAAATGTGATATGCAGGTACCGCCGGTATATCCCATCGAACGCCCTTCCAAGAAACGAGACGGGCTACGTTTGCAGAGTCAAGCAGACTGACCTTATTTGCCACATTTTTCCTCCTTATATCTGGTTACAACTGTACAGAAACAAATGACACCCCCCCCCCAGGGGGGACTTCAATACACACACTTTAAAACAATGACACTCCCTCGAGCCAATCAGTCGCTAGCCGTTTTGGCTCCTTAACTTGATCAGACAATAGAATTCAATTAACCTTTAAAACAATTATCACTCACACATAATGCCCCTCAGCAGACACCTCACAGGGGGGCTGTTTACCTACACAAGAGAGAGTTCATTAGCTATGCGAAGGGAACATTAGCATTCAGCAATGAAAGAGACTTGTCCAATTAACCCTTTGAGCTCAGAATACAATGTGGTACATCCAATTGTGACAAGCCATGCAGTTCCTTGTAGTCCTCATGAAGAGTATAACTGTCCCGGCAGCATAGTCCATGATCCGTTACACTGCCCCCCTTTTGTGGAACACTCCGGCAGACCCGGATTGATCCTTTTCGGATCAACTTGGGGAAGTCCGGTCTGCTGTTAGGGTAAAAGTTCCGTTTGCCTGGACAGTCCGTCGGCCTTCCCATTGGCTTACCAGGTCGGTAGCTGATGGTGACGGTGAATAATAGAATTCAATTCTGGAACAGTCACTTGCTTTGCTCTCTCAATGGCTCCCAAAACCTGTTGCTGATGCTCTTGGGACAGATACGGCACCACCTGGATGCAAATCCCATTTAATCTTTTGACAATTTCCGCCTGTTTGTGCATTTCAATGTTCAAGCCACGGGACATCTCATAATACGTGACATAGTGTCGTTGCATCTCTGATTTCTCACTGGCCAACTTGTCACATTCCCATTTTAGACTGTGATATTGTGCCGGATCTACAGTACATGTCGGGGAAGGTAGTCTTACCCGGTTCTCAGCAGCAAGCGGGTTGATTCCAGCAACGCGGGTGGTCCCGGGCCAAGCAGCAGCAGGTGTAGGTAAATAAGCCGAAGTCAGAGGGCCAATGTCGTTGCCCAGCACCACCTCAGCAGGTAGGTTGTCCATGATACCAACTGTGGTCTTTCCTGACCCGACTCCCCAGTCTAAGTGCACCCGGGTGGTGGGTACGCGAAATAAAGCACCCCCTGCGACCCGGACAGCAACTGTGCGAGTGGACACGTTCTCTGGCTTTACCAGATGTTTTTGAACCAGAGTGACAGTGGCCCCGGTATCTCTTAAGCCTTGTGCTACTTGTCCATTCACTCGTACCTCCTGACGGTGATGCTGACGGTTATCTGGAGAGGCCGCTTGTATTGGGTCTGCCTCATACCAAATTCCCAGACATTCCTCAGGGCCCCCCTCGGTCTCCAGGCAGTGGGCCGCAGAGGGACGTGATGGAGTGACCTCTGTGTTGGGTGCTGTGCGTCTCCAGTTGTTATTTGTAGCTCTCAAAGGGCAATAACGAGCAATATGTCCCGTGTCGCTGCAGTGATGGCACGTCACCCTAGACGAATCCCGGGGGTAGTTGCTAGGCCCCTGAGGACGTGGTGGGACTGGAGCCCGAAACTCTGGGCGTGGGGTGACGGTTGGAGTACGCGGTTCTACCTTCTGAGCCAGCCGCATAGTACCCTGGCTTACTTTCCTCGTCTCCGCGTACTCATCTGCTAGCCGAGCCGCCTCGTTTAAGTTAGCGGGACGGCGATCTCGTACCCAGTCTTGTATGTCTGCGGCCAGGTCTTGGAAGAAATGTTCCATTAGGAACAGCTGCAATACTTCCTCCCCGGTGTTGGCCTTGCATCCTTGGACCCAAAGGGATGCCACCCTTTGTAACTGGTTGGCCCATTCCATGTGGGAGTCCACAGCCATCTTCTTGTTCTCCCGGAAGCGCCGGCGGTAGGCTTCTGGAGTTACGGCGTATCGGGTTAGCAGCGCCTTTTTAACTTGCTGATATTGTAAAATATCCTCTGGTGCGAGAGCCCGAAAGGCTTCATTGGCTTTGCCCGACAATTTCCCCGACAAAATAGTGACCCATTGGTCTGGTGGTACCTGGTGTAGTGAGCACTGCCTCTCAAAGTCCGCCAAATATCCATCGATTTCCTCCTCACTTTCTACAAAAGCTTTAAATGCAGTGAACGGTATTTTCTTTCCTGTAGCAGCAGGTGGGGGGGTAGGAACTGCATGTGTAATGGGCTGTCTCGCTCTTACCAGTTCCAGTTCTTGTCCCCTCTTCGTTTGTATCTCTTCCCTTGCTTCCCGGAACAGCTGGTTGATTAGTTCCACGGACGTTTCTGGATACAAAGATAATCTCCGCTGTACAATCCCAGTAATTACATTTTCTTCGCTGACCGGTGCAAGGGGCTCCGTTCCTTCCATGGATCCATCCATTTCGTCCAGCTCCAGCAGTTCAGCTATCAGCTCCCTCCGTGGTCTGTTGCTGGCACTCCTACCACGACTCTCCAATAGATCTTTTAGTGTGGATCTTTTCAGCCTGGCGTACTGCGACTCCATTCAGCACTTGCTCTTTGGATAAAAGGACCATCCCACTGCTGCCACCAATGTAACGGCTACCCATGTAGTGTGAGGGTCTCAGCCGTTGGAGAAGTCCTTTTCCCTGGCAAAATGCGATATGCAGGTACCGCCGGTATATCCCATCGAACGCCCTTCCAAGAAACGAGACGTGCTATGTTTGAAGGGTCAAGCAGACTGACTTTTAATGCCACATTTTCCTCCTTATATCTGGTTACAACTGTACAGAAACAAATGACACTCCCCCCCCCCCCAGGGGGGACTTCAATACACACACTTTAAAACAATGACACTCCCTTGAGCCAATCAGCCGCTAGCCGTTTTGGCTCCTTAACTTGATCAGACAATAGAATTCAATTAACCTTTAAAACAATTATCACTCACACATAATCCCCATGAGCAGACACCTCACAGGAGGCTGTTACCTCCACACAAGAGAGAGTTCTCATTAGCTATGCGAAGGGAACATTAGCATTCAGCAGTGAAAGAGACCCTTTGTCCAATTAACCCTTTGAGCTCAGAATACAATGTGGTACATCCAATTGTGACAAGCCATGCAGTTCCTTGTAGTCCTCATGAAGATTATAACTGTCCCGGCAGCATAGTCCATGATCCGTTACAGATGGGGTGATGTTGGAGGAGATGGGAGGACGTTGGAGGAGATGGGAGGACGTTGGAGGAGATGGGAGGACGTTGGAGGAGATGGGGGGATGTTGGAGGAGATGGGAGGACGTTGGAGGAGATGGGAGGACGTTGGAGGAGATGGGAGGACGTTGGAGGAGATGGGAGGACGTTGGAGGAGATGGGGGGATGTTGGAGGAGATGGGAGGACGTCAGAGGAGATGGGAGGACGTCGGAGGAGATGGGAGGACGTTGGAGGAGATGGGGGGATGTCGGAGGAGATGGGAGGATGTCGGAGGAGATGGGAGGACGTTGGAGGAGATGGGGGGATGTTGGAGGAGATGGGGTGATGTTGGAGGAGATGGGAGGACGTTGGAGGAGATGGGAGGACGTTGGAGGAGATGGGAGGACGTTGGAGGAGATGGGAGGACGTTGGAGGAGATGGGAGGACGTTGGAGGAGATGGGAGGATGTTGGAGGAGATGGGGGGATGTTGGAGGAGATGGGGTGATGTTGGAGGAGATGGGAGGACGTTGGAGGAGATGGGAGGACGTTGGAGGAGATGGGAGGACGTTTGTAACGGACATATGCATGCTGCCGGGACAGTTATAATCTTCATGCAGGGAGGACTACAAGGAACTGCATGGCTTGTCACAATTGAATGTACCACATTGGCGGTACTTGCATATCGCAGCTTGCCAGGGAAAAGGACGTCTCCAACGGCTGAGACCCTCACACCAACAGGGTAGCCGTTACAACGTTGGAGGAGATGGGAGGACGTTGGAGGAGATGGGGTGACGTTGGAGGAGATGGGAGGACGTTGGAGGAGATGGGAGGACGTTGGAGGAGATGGGAGGACGTTGGAGGAGATGGGGGGACGTTGGAGGAGATGGGGGGACGTTGGAGGAGATGGGAGGACGTTGGAGGAGATGGGAGGACGTTGGAGGAGATGGGAGGACGTTGGAGATGGGAGGACGTTGGAGGAGATGGGGGGATGTTGGAGGAGATGGGGTGATGTTGGAGGAGATGGGGTGATGTTGGAGGAGATGGGAGGATGTTGGAGGAGATGGGGTGATGTTGGAGGAGATGGGAGGACGTTGGAGGAGATGGGGTGATGTTGGAGGAGATGGGAGGATGTTGGAGGAGATGGGAGGATGTTGGAGGAGATGGGAGGATGTTGGAGGAGATGGGAGGATGTTGGAGGAGATGGGAGGATGTTGGAGGAGATGGGAGGACGTTGGAGGAGATGGGGGGACGTTGGAGGAGATGGGGGGATGTTGGAGGAGATGGGGGGATGTTGGAGGAGATGGGGTGATGTTGGAGGAGATGGGGTGATGTTGGAGGAGATGGGGTGATGTTGGAGGAGATGGGAGGACGTTGGAGGAGATGGGAGGACGTTGGAGGAGATTGGAGGACGTTGGAGGAGATGGGAGGACGTTGGAGGAGATGGGAGGACGTTGGAGGAGATGGGGTGATGTTGGAGGAGATGGGAGGACGTTGGAGGACATGGGAGGACGTTGGAGGAGATGGGGTGATGTTGGAGGAGATTGGAGGACGTTGGAGGAGATGGGAGGACGTTGGAGGAGATGGGAGGACGTTGGAGGAGATGGGGTGATGTTGGAGGAGATTGGAGGACGTTGGAGGAGATGGGAGGACGTTGGAGGAGATGGGAGGACGTTGGAGGAGATGGGAGGATGTTGGAGGAGATGGGAGGACGTTGGAGGAGATGGGAGGATGTTGGAGGAGATGGGAGGATGTTGGAGGAGATGGGAGGACGTTGGAGGAGATGGGAGGACGTTGGAGGAGATGGGAGGACGTTGGAGGAGATGGGAGGACGTTGGAGGAGATGGGAGGACGTTGGAGGAGATGGGGTGATGTTGGAGGAGATGGGAGGACGTTGGAGGAGATGGGGGGACGTTGGAGGAGATGGGGGGACGTTGGAGGAGATGGGAGGATGTTGGAGGAGATGGGAGGATGTTGGAGGAGATGGGAGGATGTTGGAGGAGATGGGAGGACGTTGGAGGAGATGGGAGGACGTTGGAGGAGATGGGAGGACATTGGAGGAGATGGGAGGACGTTGGAGGAGATGGGAGGACGTTGGAGGAGATGGGAGGACGTTGGAGGAGATGGGAGGACGTTGGAGGAGATGGGAGGACGTTGGAGGACATGGGAGGACGTTGGAGGAGATGGGAGGACGTTGGAGGAGATGGGAGGACGTTGGAGGAGATGGGATCTGTTGGGCATTGTTCATATTCTCTTCCATTGATATAAACACAGAGAGAGGAACGCACACGCTAAGTGCCCCGATCACGTCCCTGGAGTCAGTCATCGGCCACCTTGGAGCTCCTCAGGGACGGGAGTTATTAGTAGATGGAGTGTGGAAGGTTGTCCCTCGTTGGGTTCTCTCTGTCCCTCACTATGAGATCTGGGGACCAATGAAAATGATCGGAACAAAGAGAAGTAAGATGAAGGAAAACTTTGTGTCCTTGGATATTCAGGATTTCATATATTCTGACGGGTAGAAGGGAGAAGCGCAACCATTCCAAAAAAATAAATATAAAAAATGGGGGCCGGATGAACCACGTGGACTTTTACTCGCATTGCGGGCCCCTTTCATGTGTTCTGCAGGGGGCCCCTTTCATGTGTTCTGCAGGGGGCCCCTTCTTGCCCTTGAAGTACATTAGAATCCCCCTTACATCAAAGTTCCCCTTTACAATACATCTGAGTCTGCAGGGTTTGCCTTACAGTAAAAAGGGGAACTCTGCGGACCCCGATGTAAAGGGGAACTCTGCGGACCCCGATGTAAAGGGGAACTCTGCGGACCCCGATGTAAAGGGGAACTCTGCGGACCCCGATGTAAAGGGGAACTCTGCGGACCCCGATGTAAAGGGGAACTCTGCGGACCCCGATGTAAAGGGGAACTCTGCGGACCCCGATGTAAAGGGGAACTCTGCGGACCCTCTGCTCCTCGATTGCAACAAAACAATAATGAAAAGTGGCTCCCAGAGACACGCCCCTTTATAATCGTCACTAACTGATAGAATGTCAGATTACCACGGGGGATGGGAGAAATCTCATTTATGGGAGGAGTCACATCACCTGAAATATAAATCCGATATAATATATCCCACACTGCATCCTATTACATCCCCTCCCCCCACCCCGATATAAGATATAATATCCCGATACATCACACTGCATCCTATTACACCATCCCCCCAGATATCAGATATAATATCCCGATACATCACACTGCATCCTATTACACCATCCCCCCAGATATCAGATATAATATCCCGATACATCACACTGCATCCTATTACACCATCCCCCCAGATATCAGATATAATATCCCGATACATCACACTGCATCCTATTACACCATCCCCCCAGATATCAGATATAATATCCCGATACATCACACTGCATCCTATTACACCATCCCCCCAGATATCACATATAATATCCCGATACATCACACTGCATCCTATTACACCATCCCCCCAGATATCAGATATAATATCCCCATACATCACACTGCATCCTATTACACCATCCCCCCCAGATATCAGATATAATATCCCGATACATCACACTGCATCCTATTACACCATCCCCCCAGATATCACATATAATATCCCGATACATCACACTGCATCCTATTACACCATCCCCCCAGATATCACATATAATATCCCGATACATCACACTGCATCCTATTACACCATCCCCCCAGATATCACATATAATATCCCGATACATCACACTGCATCCTATTACACCATCCCCCCAGATATCACATATAATATCCGATACATCACACTGCATCCTATTACACCATCCCCCCAGATATCAGATATAATATCCCGATACATCACACTGCATCCTATTACACCATCCCCCCAGATATCAGATATAATATCCGATACATCACACTGCATCCTATTACACCATCCCCCCAGATATAATATCCCGATACATCACACTGCATCCTATTACACCATCCCCCCAGATATCACATATAATATCCCGATACATCACACTGCATCCTATTACACCATCCCCCCAGATATCAGATATAATATCCTGATACATCACACTGCATCCTATTACACCATCCCCCCAGATATCACATATAATATCCCCATACATCACACTGCATCCTATTACACCATCCCCCCAGATATCACATATAATATCCCAATACATCACACTGCATCCTATTACACCATCCCCCCAGATATCACATATAATATCCCGATACAACACACTGCATCCTATTACACCATCCCCCCAGATATCAGATATAATATCCCAAAACATCACACTGCATCCTATTACACCATCCCACCAGATATCAGATATAATATCCGATACATCACACTGCATCCTATTACACCATCCCCCCAGATATCAGATATAATATCCCGATACATCACACTGCATCCTATTACATCATCCCCCCAGATATCAGATATAATATCCCGATACATCACACTGCATCCTATTACACCATCCCCCCAGATATCACATATAATATCCCGATACATCACACTGCATCCTATTACACCATCCCCCCAGATATCAGATATAATATCCCGATACATCACACTGCATCCTATTACACCATCCCCCCAGATATCAGATATAATATCCCGATACATCACACTGCATCCTATTACACCATCCCCCCATATATCACATATAATATCCTGATACATCACACTGCATCCTATTACACCATCCCCCCAGATATCAGATATAATATCCCGATACATCACACTGCATCCTATTACACCATCCCCCCAGATATCAGATATAATATCCCGATACATCACACTGCATCCTATTACACCATCCCCCCAGATATCAGATATAATATCCCGATACATCACACTGCATCCTATTACATCATCCCACCAGATATCAGATATAATATCCTGATACATCACACTGCATCCTATTACACCATCCCCCCAGATATCAGATATAATATCCCGATACATCACACTGCATCCTATTACACCATCCCCCCAGATATCACATATAATATCCCGATACATCACACTGCATCCTATTACACCATCCCCCCAGATATCACATATAATATCCCGATACATCACACTGCATCCTATTACACCATCCCCCCAGATATCAGATATAATATCCCGATACATTACACTGCATCCTATTACACCATCCCCCCAGATATCACATATAATATCCGATACATCACACTGCATCCTATTACACCATCCCCCAGATATCAGATATAATATCCCGATACATCACACTGCATCCTATTACACCATCCCCCCAGATATCAGATATAATATCCCGATACATCACACTGCATCCTATTACACCATCCCCCCAGATATCAGATATAATATCCTGATACATCACACTGCATCCTATTACACCATCCCCTCAGATATCAGATATAATATCCCGATACATCACACTGCATCCTATTACACCATCCCCCCAGCTATCACACATAATATCCAGATACATCACACTGCATCCTATTACACCATCCCCCCAGATATCACATATAATATCCCGATACATTACACTGCATCCTATTACACCATCCCCCCAGATATCACATATAATATCCTGATACATCACACTGCATCCTATTATACCATCCCCCCAGATATAATATCCCGATACATCACACTGCATCCTATTACACCATCCCCCCAGATATCAGATATAATATCCCGATACATCACACTGCATCCTATTACACCACCCCCCCAGATATCACATATAATATCCCGATACATCACACTGCATCCTATTACACCATCCCCCCAGATATCACATATAATATCCCGATACATCACACTGCATCCTATTACACCATCCCCCCAGATATAATATCCCGATACATCGCACTGCATCCTATTACACCATCCCCCCAGATATCACATATAATATCCCGATACATCACACTGCATCCTATTACACCATCCCCCCAGATATCAGATATAATATCCCGATACATCACACTGCATCCTATTACACCATCCCCCCAGATATCACATATAATATCCCGATACATCACACTGCATCCTATTACACCATCCCCCCAGATATCAGATATAATATCCCGATACATCACACTGCATCCTATTACACCATCCCCCCAGATATCAGATATAATATCCCGATACATCACACTGCATCCTATTACACCATCCCCCCAGATATCAGATATAATATCCCGATACATCACACTGCATCCTATTACACCATCCCCCCAGATATCACATATAATATCCCGATACATCACACTGCATCCTATTACATCATCCCCCCAGATATCAGATATAATATCCCGATACATCACACTGCATCCTATTACACCATCCCCCCAGATATCAGATATAATATCCCGATACATCACACTGCATCCTATTACACCATCCCCCCAGATATCAGATATAATATCCGATACATCACACTGCATCCTATTACACCATCCCCCCAGATATCAGATATAATATCCGATACATCACACTGCATCCTATTACACCATCCCCCCAGATATCACATATAATATCCGATACATCACACTGCATCCTATTACACCATCCCCCCAGATATCACATATAATATCCCAATACATCACACTGCATCCTATTACACCATCCCCCCAAATATCACATATAATATCCCGATACATCACACTGCATCCTATTACACCATCCCCCCAGATATCAGATATAATATCCCGATACATCACACTGCATCCTATTACACCATCCCACCAGATATCACATATAATATCCCGATACATCACACTGCATCCTATTACACCATCCCCCCAGATATAATATCCCGATACATCACACTGCATCCTATTACACCATCCCCCCAGATATCACATATAATATCCCGATACATCACACTGCATCCTATTACACCATCCCCCCAGATATCACATATAATATCCCGATACATCACACTGCATCCTATTACATCATCCCCCCAGATATAATATCCCGATACATCACACTGCATCCTATTACACCATCCCCCCAGATATCAGATATAATATCCCGATACATCACACTGCATCCTATTACACCATCCCCCCAGATATCAGATATAATATCCCGATACATCACACTGCATCCTATTACACCATCCCCCCAGATATCACATATAATATCCCGATACATCACACTGCATCCTATTACACCATCCCCCCAGATATCAGATATAATATCCCGATACATCACACTGCATCCTATTACACCATCCCCCCAGATATCAGATATAATATCCCGATACATCACACTGCATCCTATTACACCATCCCCCCAGATATCAGATATAATATCCCGATACATCACACTGCATCCTATTACACCATCCCCCCAGATATCAGATATAATATCCCGATACATCACACTGCATCCTATTACACCATCCCCCCAGATATCACATATAATATCCCGATACATCACACTGCATCCTATTACATCATCCCCCCAGATATCAGATATAATATCCTGATACATCACACTGCATCCTATTACACCATCCCACCAGATATCAGATATAATATCCCGATACATCACACTGCATTCTATTACACCATCCCCCCAGATATCACATATAATATCCAGATACATCACACTGCATCCTATTACACCATCCCCCCAGATATCAGATATAATATCCTGATACATCACACTGCATCCTATTACACCATCCCACCAGATATCAGATATAATATCCTGATACATCACACTGCATCCTATTACACCATCCCCCCAGATATCACATATAATATCCCGATACATCACACTGCATCCTATTACACCTTCCCCCAGATATCAGATATAATATCCCGATACATCACACTGCATCCTATTACACCATCCCCCCAGATATCACATATAATATCCCGATACATCACACTGCATCCTATTACACCATCCCCCCAGATATCAGATATAATATCCCGATACATCACACTGCATCCTATTACACCATCCCCCCAGATATCACATATAATATCCCAATACATCACACTGCATCCTATTACACCATCCCCCCAGATATCAGATATAATATCCCGATACATCACACTGCATCCTATTACACCATCCCCCCAGATATCACATATAATATCCGATACATCACACTGCATCCTATTACACCATCCCCCCAGATATCAGATATAATATCCCGATACATCACACTGCATCCTATTACACCATCCCCCCAGATATCAGATATAATATCCCGATACATCACACTGCATCCTATTACACCATCCCCCCAGATATCACATATAATATCCCGATACATCACACTGCATCCTATTACACCATCCCCCCAGATATCAGATATAATATCCCGATACATCACACTGTATCCTATTACACCATCCCCCCAGATATCACATATAATATCCCGATACATCACACTGCATCCTATTACACCATCCCCCCAGATATCACATATAATATCCCGATACATCACACTGCATCCTATTACACCATCCCCCCAGATATCACATATAATATCCTGATACATCACACTGCATCCTATTACACCATCACCCCAGATATCAGATATAATATCCCAATACATCACACTGCATCCTATTACACCATCCCCCCAGATATCCGATATAATATCCCGATACATCACACTGCATCCTATTACACCATCCCCCCAGATATCAGATATAATATCCCGATACATCACACTGCATCCTATTACACCATCCCCCCAGATATCAGATATAATATCCGATACATCACACTGCATCCTATTACACCATCCCCCCAGATATCAGATATAATCTCCGATACATCACACTGCATCCTATTACACCATCCCCCCAGATATCAGATATAATATCCCGATACATCACACTGCATCCTATTACACCATCCCCCCAGATATCACATATAATATCCCGATACATCACACTGCATCCTATTACACCATCCCCCCAGATATCACATATAATATCCCGATACATCACACTGCATCCTATTACACCATCCCCCCAGATATCACATATAAAATCCCGATACATCACACTGCATCCTATTACACCATTCCCCCAGATATCACATATAATATCCCGATACATCACACTGCATCCTATTACACCATCCCCCCAGATATCCGATATAATATCCCGATACATCACACTGCATCCTATTACACCATCCCCCCAGATATCACATATAATATCCCGATACATCACACTGCATCCTATTACACCATCCCCCCAGATATCAGATATAATATCCCGATACATCACACTGCATCCTATTACACCATCCCCCCAGATATCAGATATAATATCCGATACATTACACTGCATCCTATTACACCATCCCCCCAGATATCAGATATAATATCCCGATACATCACACTGCATCCTATTACACCATCCCCCCAGATATCACATATAATATCCCGATACATCACACTGCATCCTATTACACCATCCCCCCAGATATCAGATATAATATCCCCATACATCACACTGCATCCTATTACACCATCCCCCCAGATATCACATATAATATCCCGATACATCACACTGCATCCTATTACACCATCCCCCCAGATATCGCATATAATATCCCGATACATCACACTGCATCCTATTACACCATCCCCCCAGATATCACATATAATATCCCGATACATCACACTGCATCCTAATACACCATCCCCCCAGATATCACATATAATATCCCGATACATCACACTGCATCCTATTACACCATCCCCCCAGATATCAGATATAATATCCCAATACATCACACTGCATCCTATTACACCATCCCCCCAGATATCAGATATAATATCCCAATACATCACACTGCATCCTATTACACCATCCCCCCAGATATCACATATAATATCCCGATACATCACACTGCATCCTATTACACCATCCCCCCAGATATCAGATATAATATCCCCATACATCACACTGCATCCTATTACACCATCCCCCCAGATATCACATATAATATCCCGATACATCACACTGCATCCTATTACACCATCCCCCCAGATATCGCATATAATATCCCGATACATCACACTGCATCCTATTACACCATCCCCCCAGATATCACATATAATATCCCGATACATCACACTGCATCCTAATACACCATCCCCCCAGATATCACATATAATATCCCGATACATCACACTGCATCCTATTACACCATCCCCCCAGATATCAGATATAATATCCCAATACATCACACTGCATCCTATTACACCATCCCCCCAGATATCACATATAATATCCCGATACATCACACTGCATCCTATTACACCATCCCCCCAGATATCAGATATAATATCCCCATACATCACACTGCATCCTATTACACCATCCCCCCAGATATCACATATAATATCCCGATACATCACACTGCATCCTATTACACCATCCCCCCAGATATCAGATATAATATCCCGATACATCACACTGCATCCTATTACACCATCCCCCAGATATCAGATATAATATCCCGATACATCACACTGCATCCTATTACACCATCCCCCCAGATATCAGATATAATATCCCAATACATCACACTGCATCCTATTACACCATCCCCCCAGATATCAGATATAATATCCGATACATCACACTGCATCCTATTACACCATCCCCCCAGATATCACATATAATATCCAGATACATCACACTGCATCCTATTACACCATCCCCCCAGATATCACATATAATATCCCGATACATCACACTGCATCCTATTACACCATCCCCCCAGATATCAGATATAATATCCCGATACATCGCACTGCATCCTATTACACCATCCCCCCAGATATCACATATAATATCCCGATACATCACACTGCATCCTATTACACCATCCCCCCAGATATCACATATAATATCCCGATACATCACACTGCACCCTATTACACCATCCCCCCAGATATAATATCCCGATACATCACACTGCATCCTATTACACCATCCCCCCAGATATCAGATATAATATCCCGATACATCACACTGCATCCTATTACATCATCCCCCCAGATATCAGATATAATATCCCGATACATCACACTGCATCCTATTACACCATCCCCCCAGATATCACATATAATATCCCGATACATCACACTGCATCCTATTACACCATCCCCCCAGATATCACATATAATATCCCGATACATCACACTGCACCCTTTTACACCATCCCCCCAGATATCAGATATAATATCCCGATACATCACACTGCATCCTATTACACCATCCCCCCAGATATCAGATATAATATCCCGATACATCACACTGCATCCTATTACACCATCCCCCCATATATCACATATAATATCCCGATACATCACACTGCACCCTTTTACACCATCCCCCCAGATATCAGATATAATATCCCGATACATCACACTGCATCCTATTACACCATCCCCCCAGATATCAGATATAATATCCCGATACATCACACTGCATCCTATTACACCATCCCCCCAGATATCAGATATAATATCCAATACATCACACTGCATCCTATTACACCATCCCCCCAGATATCAGATATAATATCCCGATACATTACACTGCATCCTATTACACCATCCCCCCAGATATCACATATAATATCCGATACATCACACTGCATCCTATTACACCATCCCCCCCAGATATCAGATATAATATCCCGATACATCACACTGCATCCTATTACACCATCCCCCCAGATATCACATATAATATCCCGATACATCACACTGCATCCTATTACACCATCCCCCCAGATATCACATATAATATCCCGATACATCACACTGCATCCTATTACACCATCCCCCCAGATATCACATATAATATCCCGATACATCGCACTGCATCCTATTACACCATCCCCCCAGATATCAGATATAATATCCCGATACATCACACTGCATCCTATTACACAATCCCCCCAGATATCAGATATAATATCCCGATACATCACACTGCATCCTATTACACCATCCCCCCCAGATATCACATATAATATCCCGATACATCACACTGCATCCTATTACACCATCCCACCAGATATCAGATATAATATCCTGATACATCACACTGCATCCTATTACACCATCCCCCCAGATATCAGATATAAATCCCGATACATCACACTGCATCCTATTACACCATCCCCCCAGATATCAGATATAATATCCCGATACATCACACTGCATCCTATTACACCATCCCCCCCAGATATCAGATATAATATCCCGATACATCACACTGCATCCTATTACACCATCCCCCCAGATATCCGATATAATATCCCGATACATCACACTGCATCCTATTACACCATCCCCCCAGATATCACATATAATATCCCAATACATCACACTGCATCCTATTACACCATCCCCCCACCCCAATATAATATCCCGATACATCACACTGCATCCTATTACACCATCCCCCCAGATATCAGATATATATCCCGATACATCACACTGCATCCTATTACACCATCCCACCAGATATCAGATATAATATCCTGATACATCACACTGCATCCTATTACACCATCCCACCAGATATTAGATATAATATCCCGATACATCACACTGCATCCTATTACACCATCCCCCCATATATCACATATAATATCCCGATACATCACACTGCATCCTTTTACACCATCCCCCCAGATATCAGATATAATATCCCAATACATCACACTGCATCCTATTACACCATCCCCCCAGATATCAGATATAATATCCCAATACATCACACTGCATCCTATTACACCATCCCCCCAGATATCAGATATAATATCCCCATACATCACACTGCATCCTATTACACCATCCCCCCAGATATCAGATATAATATCCCCATACATCACACTGCATCCTATTACACCATCCCCCCAGATATCAGATATAATATCCCCATACATCACACTGCATCCTATTACACCATCCCCCCAGATATCACATATAATATCCCAATACATCACACTGCATCCTATTACACCATCCCCCCAGATATCAGATATAATATCCCGATACATCACACTGCATCCTATTACACCATCCCCCCAGATATCACATATAATATCCCAATACATCACACTGCATCCTATTACACCATCCCCCCAAATATCAGATATAATATCCCGATACATCGCACTGCATCCTATTACATCATCCCCCCAGATATCACATATAATATCCCGATACATCACACTGCATCCTATTACACCATCCCCCCAGATATCACATATAATATCCAGATACATCACACTGCATCCTATTACACCTTCCCCCCAGATATCAGATATAATATCCCGATACATCACACTGCATCCTATTACACCATCCCCCCAGATATCAGATATAATATCCCGATACATCACACTGCATCCTATTACACCATCCCCCAGATATCAGATATAATATCCCGATACATCACACTGCATCCTATTACACCATCCCCCCAGATATCACATATAATATCCCGATACATCGCACTGCATCCTATTACACCATCCCCCCAGATATCACATATAATATCCCGATACATCACACTGCATCCTATTACACCATCCCCCCAGATATCACATATAATATCCCGATACATCACACTGCATCCTATTACACCATCCCCCCAGATATCAGATATAATATCCCGATACATTACACTGCATCCTATTACACCATCCCCCCAGATATCAGATATAATATCCGATACATCACACTGCATCCTATTACACCATCCCCCCAGATATCAGATATAATATCCGATACATCACACTGCATCCTATTACACCATCCCCCCAGATATCACATATAATATCCCAATACATCACACTGCATCCTATTACACCATCCCCCCAGATATCAGATATAATATCCCGATACATCACACTGCATCCTATTACACCATCCCCCCAGATATCAGATATAATATCCCGATACATCACACTGCATCCTATTACATCATCCCCCCAGATATCACATATAATATCCCAATATTTTGTATGATATGGTTGGCATCTATTTACTCGGGGCAACACCATATTTTATATTTTATTCCAAAATGTAGTATTATATTGTCTTTGTGTGCACTAAAATTCATCAAAGTGTATTTATGTG
This sequence comes from Rana temporaria, assembly GCF_905171775.1. Classification (NCBI taxonomy): domain Eukaryota; kingdom Metazoa; phylum Chordata; class Amphibia; order Anura; family Ranidae; genus Rana; species Rana temporaria. The sequence continues at coordinate 50,854 of NW_024404588.1, read as the reverse complement.
TTAGTGTGTAAAACTGCATTATAAAAACCGCTCCGCAAATACTGTGTGACATACATTTTTTCAAAACCCAGCATTATTCATTTATTCTCTAGGGCCTCTGCTACAAAAAAATGTATAATGTTTGGGGGTTTGAAGTAATTTTCTAGCACATAAAGTGTCAGAAGTAGGCCTGGTCTTAAAGTGGATAATGCCTGAAGGTGCTCCTTAGATGTTGGGCCTCTCTATGTGCTCCTTAGATGTTGGGCCTCTCTATGTGCTCCTTAGATGTTGGGCCTCTCTATGTGCTCCTTATATGTTAGGCCTCTCTATGTGCTCCTTAGATGTTGGGCCAATGAATGACTTGTATAGCGCAACGCATGCAAACTGAATTGCCTCTGGGCGCTTTTTCCAGTCAGTATCAGCTTGGCTGGTGTGGTCATTTTTACCCCGTAGGATCATGACACACTAAGGACACACAATCATACACACATATATACATATATACTGGGCCAATTTGGACGAGATCCAATTTACCTACCAGCATGTCTTTGGAGTGTGGGAGGAAACCGGAGTTCCCGGAGGAAACCCACGCAGACACAGGGAGAACATGCAAACTCCAGGCAGATGGTGTCGTGGTTGGGATTCGAACCAGCGAACCTTTTGCTGCTAGGCGAAAGTGCTACTCACTGCACCATTGTGCTGCCCTCTCTATGTGCTCCTTAGATGTTGGGCCTCTCTATGTGCTCCTTAGATTTTGGGCCTCTCTGTGTGTTCTATAGATGTTGGGCCTCTCTATGTGCTCCTGGTATGTTGGGCCTCTCTATGTGCTTCTTAGATGTTGGGCCTCTCTATGTGCTCCTTATGCCCCGTACACACCATCACTTTATGTGATGAAAAAAACACAAAGTTTTTAAACGTCACTTTAATTGTCCGTGTGTGGGGGAAAACTTTGTTTTATGTCTTGTAAAAAACGACTCAAAAAAATTGAAGCATGCTTCATTTTTATGTATCGTTTTTCAAAACGTCGTTTTTTACTTCACAGAAATTGACCGTGTGTAGCAAAAAACATCGTTTAAAAAATACGTTTTTACACCCGCGCATGCCCAGAAGCTAGTTATGAAGCAAGCTTCAATGGAAAAACGTGGTGGAACGTAACCTCGCTTTGCTAGAACATTGTGAGACAAACGATGGTGTGTAGGCAACTTCGTCTTTGAAAATTGAAGTTTCAAAAAGGTCATTTTTTACTTCACAGAAAATGTCGTTTTTTTTCATCACATAAAGTGATGGTGTGTATGCGGCATTAGATGTTGGGCCTCTCTATGTGCTCCTTAGATGTTGGGCCTCTCTGTGTGCTCCTTAGATGTTGGGCCTCTCTATGTGCTCCTTAGATGTTGGGCCTCTCTGTGTGCTCCTTGTATGTTGGGCCTCTCTGTGTGCTCCCGGTATGTTGGGCCTCTCTATGTGCTCCTTAGATGTTGGGCCTCTCTATGTGCTCCCGGTATGTTGGGCCTCTCTATGTGCTCCCGGTATGTTGGGCCTCTCTATGTGCTCCCGGTATGTTGGGTCTCTCTATGTGCTCCTTAGATGTTGGGCCTCTCTATGTGCTCCTTAGATGTTGGGCCTCTCTATGTGCTCCTTAGATGTTGGGCCTCTCTGTGTGCTCCTTGTATGTTGGGCCTCTCTGTGTGCTCCTTGTATGTTGGGCCTCTCTGTGTGCTCCCGGTATGTTGGGCCTCTCTGTGTGCTCCCGGTATGTTGGGCCTCTCTGTGTGCTCCCGGTATGTTGGGCCTCTCTATGTGCTCCCGGTATGTTGGGCCTCTCTATGTGCTCCCGGTGTGTTGGGCCTCTCTATGTGCTCCCGGTATGTTGGGCCTCTCTATGTGCTCCCGGTATGTTGGGCCTCTCTATGTGCTCCTTAGATGTTGGGCCTCTCTATGTGCTCCCGGTATGTTGGGCCTCTCTATGTGCTCCCGGTGTGTTGGGCCTCTCTATGTGCTCCCGGTATGTTGGGTCTCTCTATGTGCTCCTTAGATGTTGGGCCTCTCTATGTGCTCCTTAGATGTTGGGCCTCTCTATGTGCTCCTTAGATGTTGGGCCTCTCTGTGTGCTCCTGGTATGTTGGGCCTCTCTGTGTGCTCCCGGTATGTTGGGCCTCTCTATGTGCTCCCGGTATGTTGGGCCTCTCTATGTGCTCCCGGTGTGTTGGGCCTCTCTATGTGCTCCCGGTATGTTGGGCCTCTCTATGTGCTCCCGGTGTGTTGGGCCTCTCTATGTGCTCCCGGTATGTTGGGTCTCTCTATGTGCTCCTTAGATGTTGGGCCTCTCTATGTGCTCCGGCTGTGGAAAAGTCTCACACATGTGGTATCGCCATACTCAGGACAAGTAGCACAATGTATTTTGGGGTGTAGTTGCAAGTTTGCAAATGCTGTGTGTGAGAAATAACTTGTTAATATGAATTTTTTGTGAAAAAAAAATACATTTAATTTTTTCTGTTTTCAAAGAATTGTGGGGAAAACATTTCCAACTTCAAAAAACTAGCCATGCCTCCTACTATATACCTTGGATGGTCTACGTGGAGAGACACAGGAGAACATGGAGAGACACAGGAGAACATGGAGAGACACAGGAGAACATGGAGAGACACAGGAGAACACGGAGAGACACAGGAGAACACGGAGAGACACAGGAGAACGTGGAGACACAGGAGAACGTGGAGACACAGGAGAACGTGGAGACACACAGGAGAACATTGAGAGACACAGGAGAACATGGAGACACACAGGAGAACATGGAGAGACACAGGAGAACATGGAGACACAGGAGAACATGGAGACACAGGAGAACATGGAGACACAGGAGAACATGGAGACACAGGAGAACATTGAAACACACAGGAGAACATGGAGACACACAGGAGAATATGGAGACACACAGGAGAACATTGAGACACACAGGAGAACATAGAGAGACACAGGAGAACGTGGAGAGACACAGGAGAACGTGGAGACACAGGAGAACGTGGAGACACAGGAGAACATGGAGACACAGGAGAACATGGAGACACACAGGAGAACGTGGAGAGACACAGGAGAACGTGGAGACACAGGAGAACGTGGAGACACAGGAGAACATGGAGACACATGAGAACATGGAGACACACAGGAGAACACGGAGAGACACAGGAGAACATTGAGAGACACAGGAGAACATGGAGACACACAGGAGAACATGGAGACACACAGGAGAACATGGAGAGACACAGGAGAACATGGAGACACATGAGAACATGGAGACACAGGAGAACATGGAGACACAGGAGAACATTGAAACACACAGGAGAACATGGAGACACACAGGAGAATATGGAGACACACAGGAGAACATGGAGACACAGGAGAACATTGAGACACACAGGAGAACATAGAGAGACACAGGAGAACGTGGAGAGACACAGGAGAACGTGGAGACACAGGAGAACATGGAGAGACACAGGAGAACGTGGAGACACAGGAGAACATGGAGACACAGGAGAACATGGAGACACAGGAGAACATGGAGAGACACAGGAGAACGTGGAGACACAGGAGAACATGGAGACACACAGGAGAACGTGGAGAGACACAGGAGAACATGGAGAGACACAGGAGAACATAGAGACACAGGAGAACATGGAGACACACAGGAGAAGGTGGAGAGACACAGGAGAACATAGAGACACAGGAGAACATGGAGACACACAGGAGAACATGGAGACACACAGGAGAACATGGAGACACACAGGAGAACATGGAGAGACACATGAGAACATGGAGACACAGGAGAACGTGGAGAGACACAGGAGAACATGGAGACACAGGAGAACATGGAGACACACAGGAGAACGTGGAGAGACACAGGAGAACATGGAGACACAGAAGAACATGGAGACACACAGGAGAACATGGAGACACAGGAGAACATGGAGACACATGAGAACATGGAGACACACAGGAGAACACGGAGAGACACAGGAGAACATGGAGAGACACAGGAGAACACGGAGAGACACAGGAGAACACGGAGACACACAGGAGAACATGGAGACACACAGGAGAACACGGAGAGACACAGGAGAACATGGAGAGACACAGGAGAACACAGAGAGACACAGGAGAACATGGAGACACAGGAGAACATGGAGACACCCCCCTGGCACAATGTACAATCCTACCTAGAGGCAGACCGGGGGGCTCCCACCAATGATACCTTCCATGTGAAAATCATCATATGATAGGCAACACATAATCATCCATCCACCCACCCATCTTTCCATCTATCCATCCACCCATCCATCCATCTTTCCATCCATCCATCAATCTATCCATCCACCTATCTTTCCATCCATCCATCTATTTATCTATCCATCCATCCATCTATTTATCTATCCATCCATCCATCTATCCATCCATCTTTCCATCCATCCATCTATTTATCTATCCATCCATCCATCTATGTATCTATCCATCCATCCATCTATTTATCTATCTATCCATCCATCTTTCCATCCATCCATCTATTTATCCATCTATCCATCCATCTTTCCATCCATCCATCTATTTATCCATCTATCCATCCATCTTTCCATCCATCCATCTATCCATCTTTCCATCCATCCATCTATCCATCTTTCCAATCATCCATCCATCTTTCCACTCATCCATCCATCTTTCCATCCATCCATTTATCTATCCATCCATCCATCCATCTATTTATCTATCCACCCAGAGAAATGATCGGTGCACCTGGTTGTCGGGTTGAGGAGACGTCACAGGTATTGGTGAGATGCCCGGCTGTTGCGCATCGCAGCGCTCCCCCGTGTATTGCAGAATGTGACGTCATGATAAATCTCCCCGCCACACGTATAGTAAGATGACGACACTGCAGAGAGCGACATCCCCATTCACACAGAATGACACAGCAGCAGCAGCATCCTGACACCCCCACACCGCATTCACCCGCAAACCCCTCCCCCTCACCCACATACTTCTCACCCACACACACTCTCCCCCCCGATATCCCTCACCCCCTCACCTGCAAAGCCCTCCCCCTCACCCACATACTTATCACCCACACTCTCCCCCCCGATATCCCTCACCCCCTCACCCACAAACCCCTCACCCACATACTTATCACCCACACACACTATTCCCCCCATATACCTCACCCCCTCACCCACAAACCCCTCACCCCCACCCCCTCACCCACACACACTCTCCCCCCCCATATCCCTCACCCCCTAACCTGCAAAGCCCTCCCCCTCACCCACATACTTCTCACCCACACACACTCTCCCCCCCCATATCCCTCACCCCCTAACCTGCAAACCCCTCACCCCCACCCCCTCACCCACACACACTCTCCCCCACCCCCTCACCTGCAAACCCCTCACCCGCAAACCCCTCACCCACAAACCCTTCACCCCCACCCCCCTCACCAACATCCCCCTTACCCACAAACCCTTCACCCCCACCCCCCTCACCCACATCCCCCTCGCCCACAAACCCCTCACCCACATCCCCCTCACCCACAAACCCCTCACCCACAAACCCCCCACCTGCAAACCCCTCACCCACAAACCCCTCACCCGCAAACCCCCCACCTGCAAACCCCTCACCCACAAACCCCCCACCTGCAAACCCCTCACCCACAAACCCCTCACCCACAAACCCCCACCTGCAAACCCCTCCCCCTCACCCACAAACCCCTCACCCACATCCCCCTCGCCCACATCCCCCTCACCCACATCCCCCTCACCCACATCCCCCTCACCCACATCCCCCTCGCCCACTCACCTCCACTCACCGCACACTCACCGGCTGCCGCTGTTTCTTGGCCTTTCTGACGTTGCTGATAAAACGTCTCCCCATTTTTTTGGCGTACCAGACAGAGACGAACATCTCTCTCCCCGATCGCTCGGCAGAGAAAAGGGGAGGAGGATGGAGTGACGGACAGACGGAGAGAAAGGGGTGGGAGGAGAAGAGACACCTGACAAAGAGACAGGCAGGGAATCCGCAGGCGGACGGACGGACGGACGATACGTAGGCGGCCAGGAAGATGTGTCTGCTGTCACTCCTCCTGCACCCGGCGCAGCCAAATCATCATTGTCACACGGGGACCTGCCTTCCAGGATTACATCGGGGTGGTCTCATTCTATCGTCACATAGGGGGAGGGGGGAACCACAGAGATAGAGGGGGCGAGAGGTCCGGGGGGGGAGGGGGGGGTCAATACAAGACCGAGAGATGGAGACTGACTGACAGACACAGAGGACCAGAGAGGAGAGGAGAGGAGAGGAGAGAGGAGAGATGGGGGAGGGGGGAACCACAGAGATAGAGGGGGCGAGAGGTCCGGGGGGAGGGGGGGGGGTCAATGGAAGACCGAGAGATGGAGACTGACAGACACTACCGACGTCTAATCACAGAGGACCAGAGAGGAGAGAGGAGAGGAGAGGAGGAGGAGAGGAGAGAGGAGAGGAGAGGAGAGATGGGGGAGGGGGGAACCACAGAGATAGAGGGGGCGAGAGGTCCGGGGGGAGGGGGGAGGTCAATACAAGACCGAGAGATGGAGACTGACTGACACAGAGGACCAGAGAGGAGAGGAGAGGAGAGAGCGGAGGAGAGGAGGGAGAGGAGGAGAGGAGGGAGAGGAGAGATGGAGACTGACTGACACAACCAACGTCTCATCACAGAGGACCAGAGAGGAGAGGAGAGGAGAGGAGAGAGGAGAGGAGGAGAGAGGAGAGGAGAGGAGAGATGGGGGGAGGGGGGATGTCAATAGAAGACCGAGAGATGGAGACTGACAGACACAACCAACGTCTCATCACAGAGGACCAGAGAGGAGAGGAGAGGAGAGGAGAGAGGAGAGGAGGAGAGAGGAGAGGAGAGATGGGGGGAGGGGGGATGTCAATAGAAGACCGAGAGATGGAGACTGACAGACACAACCAACGTCTAATCACAGAGGACCAGAGAGGAGAGAGGAGAGGAGAGGAGAGGAGAGAGGAGAGGAGGAGAGAGGAGAGGAGAGATGGGGGGAGGGGGGATGTCAATAGAAGACCGAGAGATGGAGACTGACAGACACAACCAACGTCTCATCACAGAGGACCAGAGAGGAGAGGAGAGGAGAGGAGAGAGGAGAGGAGGAGAGAGGAGAGGAGAGATGGGGGGAGGGGGGATGTCAATAGAAGACCGAGAGATGGAGACTGACAGACACAACCAACGTCTCATCACAGAGGACCAGAGAGGAGAGGAGAGGAGAGGAGAGAGGAGAGGAGGAGAGAGGAGAGGAGAGATGGGGGGAGGGGGGATGTCAATAGAAGACCGAGAGATGGAGACTGACAGACACAACCAACGTCTCATCACAGAGGACCAGAGAGGAGAGAGGAGAGGACCAGAGAAGAGGGAGAGGAGGAGAGAGGAGAGGAGAGATGGGGGGAGGGGGAGGTCAATACAAGACCGAGAGATGGAGACTGACTGACAGACACAACCAACACAAAGGACCAGAGAGGAGAGGAGAGGAGGGAAAGGACCAGGGAGAGGAGGAGGGAGGAGAGGAGAGGAGAGATGGAGACTGACAGACACAACCGACGTCTCATCACAGAGGACCAGAGAGGAGAGGAGAGGAGAGAGCGGAGGAGAGGAGGGAGAGGAGGAGAGGAGAGGAGAGATGGAGACTGACTGACACAACCAACATCTCATCACAGAGGACCAGAGAGGAGAGGAGGAGGAGAGGAGAGGAGAGGAGAGAGGAGAGGACCAGAGAGGAGGGAGAGATGGAGAGAGGAGAGGAGGGAGAGATGGAGACTGACTGACAGTCACAACCAACGTCTTATCACAGAGGACCAGAGAGGAGAGAGGAGAGGAGAGGACCAGGGAGAGGAGGGAGAGGAGGAGAGAGGAGAGGAGAGAGGAGAGGAGGAGAGGACCAGGGAGAGGAGGGAGAGGAGGAGAGAGGAGAGGAGAGAGGAGAGGAGAGAGGAGAGGAGAGGAGGATAGAGGAGAGGAGAGAGGAGAGGAGAGAGAGGAGGGAGAGGAGGAGAGGACCAGGGAGAGGAGAGGAGGATAGAGGAGAGGAGAGAGGAGAGGAGAGGAGGGAGAGGAGGAGAGGACCAGGGAGAGGAGAGAAGAGGAGGAGAGAGGAGAGGAGAGGACCAGGGAGAGGAGGGAGAGGAGGAGAGAGGAGAGGAGAGGAGGGAGAGGAGGGAGAGGAGGAGAGGACCAGGGAGAGGAGAGGAGAGGAGGAGAGAGGAGAGGAGAGGAGGAGAGGACCAGGGAGAGGAGAGGAGGAGAGAGGAGGAGAGGAGGAGAGGAGAGGAGGAGAGGAGAGAGGAGAGGAGAGGAGGAGAGGAGAGGAGAGGAGAGGACCAGGGAGAGGAGGAGAGAGGAGAGGAGAGGAGGGAGAGGACCAGGGAGAGGAGAGGAGGAGAAAGGAGGAGAGAGGAGAGGAGAGGAGAGGAGGAGAGAGGAGAGGAGAGGAGAGGAGAGAGGAGGAGAGAGGAGAGAGGAGAGAGGAGAGGAGGGAGAGATGGCGAGAGGAGAGGAGGGGGAGATGGAGACTGACTGACAGACACAACCAACGTCTCATCACAGAGGACCAGAGAGGAGAGAGGAGAGGAGGAGAGAGGAGAGGAGAGAGGAGAGGAGAGGAGGAAGAGAAGTGGAGGGAGAGAGGAGAGGAGAGGAGGGAGAGATAAAGAGTCACTGACAGACACAACCAATATCTCATCACGTCAATTATCACAGAGAGGAGAGGAGGGAGAGGAGAGAGCAAAAAGGAGAGGATGAAGAAGAGAAGAGAGGAGAAAGAGAGAGAAAGAGCGAGGTTGTAGAAAGAGGATGGAGAGGGAGGATGGAAAGAGAGAGGGGGGGGGGGACCCAGGAGGAGGAAAAGGAGAGGAGAGAGAGAGAGAGGAGATGGGGATAGACGAGCGAGGGGGAAGGGAGATGGGGAGAGATGGGGTGTTCAGCCCACGCGGTGTGACCCTGGCAGCCAAGGCCCATTATGAGTTCAGCCCAGGAGGTGTGACCCTGGCAGCCAAGGCCCGTATGAGTTCAGCCCACGCGGTGTGACCCTGGCAGCCAAGGCCCGTATGAGTTCAGCCCACGCGGTGTGACCCTGGCAGCCAAGGCCCGTATGAGTTCAGCCCACGCGGTGTGACCCTGGCAGCCAAGGCCCGTATGAGTTCAGCCCAGGAGGTGTGACCCTGGCAGCCAAGCCCCGTATGAGTTCAGCCCAGGAGGTGTGACCCTGGCAGCCAAGGCCAGTATGAGTTCAGCCCACGCGGTGTGACCCTGGCAGCCAAGGCCCGTATGAGTTCAGCCCACGCGGTGTGACCCTGGCAGCCAAGGCCCGTATGAGTTCAGCCCAGGAGGTGTGACCCTGGCAGCCAAGGCCCGTATGAGTTCAGCCCAGGAGGTGTGACCCTGGCAGCCAAGGCCCGAATGAGTTCAGCCCACGCGGTGTGACCCTGGCAGCCAAGGCCCGAATGAGTTCAGCCCACGCGGTGTGACCCTGGCAGCCAAGGCCAGTATGAGTTCAGCCCAGGAGGTGTGACCCTGGCAGCCAAGGCCCGTATGAGTTCGGGCCTTGGCTGCCTGAACTCATACGGGCCTTGGCTGCCAGGGTCACACCTCCTGGGCTGAACTCATACGGGCCTTGGCTGCCAGGGTCACACCTCCTGGGCTGAACTCACCTCCTGGGCTGAGCTACAAGTGTGGCAGCCAAGGCCCGTATGAGTTCAGCCCACGCGGTGTGACCCTGGCAGCCAAGGCCCGTATGAGTTCAGCCCAGGAGGTGTGACCCTGGCAGCCAAGGCCCGTATGAGTTCAGCTTACGCGGTGTGACCCTGGCAGCCAAGGCCCGTATGAGTTCAGCCCACGCGGTGTGACCCTTGCAGCCAAGGCCCGTATGAGTTCAGCCCAGGAGGTGTGACCCTGGCAGCCAAGGCCTGGATGAGTTCAGCCCAGGAGGTGTGACCCTGGCAGCCAAGGCCTGTATGAGTTCAGCCCACGCGGTGTGACCCTTGCAGCCAAGGCCCGTATGAGTTCAGCCCAGGAGGTGTGACCCTGGCAGCCAAGGCCCGTATGAGTTCAGCCCAGGAGGTGTGACCCTGGCAGCCAAGGCCCGTATGAGTTCAGCCCATGCGGTGTGACCCTGGCAGCCAAGGCCAGTATGAGTTCAGCCCATGCGGTGTGACCCTGGCAGCCAAGGCCCGTATGAGTTCAGCCCAGGAGGTGTGACCCTGGCAGCCAAGGCCCGTATGAGTTCAGCCCACGCGGAGTGACCCTGGCAGCCAAGGCCCGTATGAGTTCAGCCCACGAGGTGTGACCCTGGCAGCCAAGGCCCGTATGAGTTCAGCCCACGCGTTGAGACCCTTGCAGCCAAGGCCCGTATGAGTTCAGCCCAGGAGGTGTGACCCTGGCAGCCAAGGCCCGTATGAGTTCAGCCCAGGAGGTGTGACCCTGGCAGCCAAGGCCCGTATGAGTTCAGCCCAGGAGGTGTGACCCTGGCAGCCAAGGCCCGTATGAGTTCAGCCCACGCGGTGTGACCCTGGCAGCCAAGGCCCGTATGAGTTCAGCCCAGGAGGTGTGACCCTGGCAGCCAAGGCCCGTATGAGTTCAGCCCAGGAGGTGTGACCCGGGCAGCCAAGGCCAGTATGAGTTCAGCCCAGGAGGTGTGACCCTGGCAGCCAAGGCCCGTATGAGTTCAGCCCAGGAGGTGTGACCCTGGCAGCCAAGGCCCGTATGAGTTCAGCCCACGCGGTGTGACCCTGGCAGCCAAGGCCCGTATGAGTTCAGCCCAGGAGGTGTGACCCTGGCAGCCAAGGCCCGTATGAGTTCAGCCCAGGAGGTGTGACCCTGGCAGCCAAGGCCCGTATGAGTTCAGCCCAGGAGGTGTGACCCTGGCAGCCAAGGCCAGTATGAGTTCAGCCCACGCGGTGTGACCCTGGCAGCCAAGGCCCGTATGAGTTCAGCCCACGCGGTGTGACCCTGGCAGCCAAGGCCCGTATGAGTTCAGCCCAGGAGGTGTGACCCTGGCAGCCAAGGCCCGTATGAGTTCAGCCCAGGAGGTGTGACCCTGGCAGCCAAGGCCCGAATGAGTTCAGCCCACGCGGTGTGACCCTGGCAGCCAAGGCCCGAATGAGTTCAGCCCACGCGGTGTGACCCTGGCAGCCAAGGCCAGTATGAGTTCAGCCCAGGAGGTGTGACCCTGGCAGCCAAGGCCCGTATGAGTTCGGGCCTTGGCTGCCTGAACTCATACGGGCCTTGGCTGCCAGGGTCACACCTCCTGGGCTGAACTCATACGGGCCTTGGCTGCCAGGGTCACACCTCCTGGGCTGAACTCACCTCCTGGGCTGAGCTACAAGTGTGGCAGCCAAGGCCCGTATGAGTTCAGCCCACGCGGTGTGACCCTGGCAGCCAAGGCCCGTATGAGTTCAGCCCAGGAGGTGTGACCCTGGCAGCCAAGGCCCGTATGAGTTCAGCTTACGCGGTGTGACCCTGGCAGCCAAGGCCCGTATGAGTTCAGCCCACGCGGTGTGACCCTTGCAGCCAAGGCCCGTATGAGTTCAGCCCAGGAGGTGTGACCCTGGCAGCCAAGGCCTGGATGAGTTCAGCCCAGGAGGTGTGACCCTGGCAGCCAAGGCCCGTATGAGTTCAGCCCACGCGGTGTGACCCTTGCAGCCAAGGCCCGTATGAGTTCAGCCCAGGAGGTGTGACCCTGGCAGCCAAGGCCCGTATGAGTTCAGCCCAGGAGGTGTGACCCTGGCAGCCAAGGCCCGTATGAGTTCAGCCCATGCGGTGTGACCCTGGCAGCCAAGGCCAGTATGAGTTCAGCCCATGCGGTGTGACCCTGGCAGCCAAGGCCAGTATGAGTTCAGCCCAGGAGGTGTGACCCTGGCAGCCAAGGCCCGTATGAGTTCAGCCCACGCGGAGTGACCCTGGCAGCCAAGGCCCGTATGAGTTCAGCCCACGAGGTGTGACCCTGGCAGCCAAGGCCCGTATGAGTTCAGCCCACGCGTTGAGACCCTTGCAGCCAAGGCCCGTATGAGTTCAGCCCAGGAGGTGTGACCCTGGCAGCCAAGGCCCGTATGAGTTCAGCCCAGGAGGTGTGACCCTGGCAGCCAAGGCCCGTATGAGTTCAGCCCACGCGGTGTGACCCTGGCAGCCAAGGCCCGTATGAGTTCAGCCCAGGAGGTGTGACCCTTGCAACCAAGGCCCGTATGAGTTCAGCCCACGCGGTGTGACCCTGGCAGCCAAGGCCAGTATGAGTTCAGCCCAGGAGGTGTGACCCTGGCAGCCAAGGCCCGTATGAGTTCAGCCCAGGAGGTGTGACCCTGGCAGCCAAGGCCCGTATGAGTTCAGCCCACGCGGTGTGACCCTGGCAGCCAAGGCCCGTATGAGTTCAGCCCAGGAGGTGTGACCCTGGCAGCCAAGGCCCGTATGAGTTCAGCCCAGGAGGTGTGACCCTGGCAGCCAAGGCCCGTATGAGTTCAGCCCACGCGGTGTGACCCTGGCAGCCAAGGCCCGTATGAGTTCAGCCCAGGAGGTGTGACCCTGGCAGCCAAGTCCCGTATGAGTTCAGCCCAGGAGGTGTGACCCTGGCAGCCAAGGCCCGTATGAGTTCAGCCCATGCGGTGTGACCCTTGCAGCCAAGGCCCGAATGAGTTCAGCCCACGCGGTGTGACCCTGGCAGCCAAGGCCCGTATGAGTTCAGCCCAGGAGGTGTGACCCTGGCAGCCAAGGCCCGTATGAGTTCAGCCCAGGAGGTGTGACCCTGGCAGCCAAGGCCCGTATGAGTTCAGCCCAGGCGGTGTGACCCTGGCAGCCAAGGCCCGTATGAGTTCAGCCCAGGAGGTGTGACCCTGGCAGCCAAGTCCCGTATGAGTTCAGCCCAGGAGGTGTGACCCTGGCAGCCAAGGCCCGTATGAGTTCAGCCCATGCGGTGTGACCCTTGCAGCCAAGGCCCGAATGAGTTCAGCCCACGCGGTGTGACCCTGGCAGCCAAGGCCCGTATGAGTTCAGCCCAGGAGGTGTGACCCTGGCAGCCAAGGCCCGTATGAGTTCAGCCCAGGAGGTGTGACCCTGGCAGCCAAGGCCCGAATGAGTTCAGCCCACGCGGTGTGACCCTGGCAGCCAAGGCCAGTATGAGTTCAGCCCATGCGGTGTGACCCTGGCAGCCAAGGCCAGTATGAGTTCAGCCCAGGAGGTGTGACCCTGGCAGCCAAGGCCCGTATGAGTTCGGGCCTTGGCTGCCTGAACTCATACGGGCCTTGGCTGCAAGGGTCACACCGCTTGGGCTGAACTCATACGGGCCTTGGCTGCCAGGGTCACACCTCCTGGGCTGAACTCATACGGGCCTTGGCTGCCAGGGTCACACCTCCTGGGCTGAACTCATACGGGCCTTGGCTGCAAGGGTCACACCGCGTGGGCTGAACTCATACGGGCCTTGGCTGCCAGGGTCACACCTCCTGGGCTGAACTCATACGGGCCTTGGCTGCCAGGGTCACACCTCCTGGGCTGAACTCATACGGGCCTTGGCTGCCAGGGTCACACCTCCTGGGCTGAACTCATACGGGCCTTGGCTGCCAGGGTCACACCTCCTGGGCTGAACTCACCTCCTGGGCTGAGCTACAAGTGTGGCAGCCAAGGCCCGTATGAGTTCAGCCCACGCGGTGTGACCCTGGCAGCCAAGGCCCGTATGAGTTCAGCCCACGCGGTGTGACCCTGGCAGCCAAGGCCCATATGAGTTCAGCCCAGGAGGTGTGACCCTGGCAGCCAAGGCCCGTATGAGTTCAGCCCACGAGGTGTGACCCTGGCAGCCAAGTCCCGTATGAGTTCAGCCCACGAGGTGTGACCCTGGCAGCCAGGGCCCATATGAGTTCAGCCCACGCGGTGTGACTCTGGCAGCCAATTACTATGAGGGGCACAGCTGGGGGGGCGGCCGGTGCGCTCTCTACCCAGAAGCACCGATCACGCCCCAAAAAAAGGCATTGCACTTTACTCACTGACAGTGGATAGTGATTAGACACAAGAGGCGGGGTTTATTTCTTCTAACACAAGCAGGGGGCGGGGATTGTGACTCTGCAGACATTCCCGGCCATAACAAGTGCTGTCAGTGAGCAAAGCGGCCTCTTTGGGGGACTTAACATAAGCCTGGGGGGAGGGGCCAGCTTCATTCCGGGAGCCTGTATTGTAATGGAATGAAGGTGCCCGGGACCCGGGACAGGCCTGAAAAATGCGGGACTCTCCCAGGCAATCCGGAACTCTCCCGGGCAATCCGGGACACGTGGTCACCCTATTATGGACAGTCTCAAATAAAAAGCACAGAGATCGTGCCACCCTGATGGAAGGAGAGCCCCTGGCACAAATGGGCGGAATCCTCGCTGCAATACGTAAAGTCTTCAGCCTGGTCCTGAGTGTTGGTTGATCTCCACAAGGATGGAAACCAAAGTCCCATAACAGGAGACCAATGTGACCCAACCAACTACAAGGGGAATGTGTCAGCAGCACACTACACAAACTATTCAGCAGGATCCTGACCTGGAACCAGCACAATGTCCTCAGTAGAAGTCAGGCGGGGTTCAGGCCAAACCACCGCACTACAGACCTCATCTACACCCTGCACAGCCTCATCATCGAGCATGTCTACATGGATTCACCTATCCGGACCAATCCAGATAGGACGCCAGTCTAACAGAAATATTGCAGCTGGAAGTCTGCAAGCACCTCCTCCAAGTCCATCAGAGCTCCACCCACAGCGCTTGCCGGTCCGAGCTGGGCAGATTTCCCTTACTTCACAGAAGAGGGCGCTATCATACTGGGACCGCCTACAAAACAGCAGTCCAAATCCTACCACCATGAAGACTTACTGACCAACAAGGACCAGTCCAAGCCGTGTGGCCTGCAACATCTCATCAGTACCTTGTCCATCCCAACCCCCAACATCTCATCAGAACCTTGTCCATCCCAAACCCCCAACATCTCATCAGCACCTTGTCCATCCCAAACCCCCAACATCTCATCAGAACCTTGTCCATCCCAAACCCCCAACATCTCATCACTACCTTGTCCATCCCAAACGCCCAACATCTCATCAGAACCTTGTCCATCCCAAACCCCCAACATCTCATCAGTACCTTGTCCATTCCAAACCCCCAACATCTCATCAGTACCTTGTCCATCCCAAACCCCCAACATCTCATCAGTACCTTGTCCATCCCAAACCCCCAACATCTCATCAGCACCTTGTCCATCCCAACCCCCAACATCTCATCAGAACCTTGTCCATCCCAAACCCCCAACATCTCATCAGCACCTTGTCCATCCCAAACCCCCAACATCTCATCAGAACCTTGTCCATCCCAACCCCCAACATGTCATCAGTACCTTGTCCATCCCAAACCCCCAACATCTCATCAGTACCTTGTCCATCCCAAACCCCCAACATCTCATCAGTACCTTGTCCATTCCAAACCCCCAACATCTCATCAGTACCTTGTCCATCCCAAACCCCCAACATCTCATCAGCACCTTGTCCATCCCAAACCCCCAACATCTCATCAGCACCTTGTCCATCCCAAACCCCCAACATCTCATCAGTACCTTGTCCATCCCAAACCCCCAACATCTCATCAGTACCTTGTCCATCCCAAACCCCCAACATCTCATCAGCACCTTGTCCATCCCAAACCCCCAACATCTCATCAGTACCTTGTCCATCCCACAGGCTACGTTTGCAGAGTCAAGCAGGACTGACTTTTAATGCCACATTTTACCTCCTTATATCTGGTTACAAACTGTACAGAAACAAATGACAGTTCACCCCCCCACCCAGGGGGGGCTTCAATACACATACTTTGAAATAATGACATTCCCTTGAGCCAATCAGTCACTAGACGTTTTGGCTCCTAAACTTAGCTTGATCAGACAATAGAATTCAATTAACCTTTAAAACAATTATCACTCACACATAATCCCCCTCAGCATACACCTCACAGGAGGCTGTTATCTACACAAAAGAGAGTTCATTAGCTATGCAAAGGGAACATTAGCATTCAGCAGTGAAAGATACCCTTGTCCAATTAACCCTTTGAGCTCAGAATACAATGTGGTACATCCAATTGTGACAAGCCATGCAGTTCCTTGTAGTCCTCCCTGCATGAAGATTATCGATGTCCAGGCAGCATGCATAGGTCCGTTACACAACCCATCTATTCAACACTCCCAACAACCCATCAACACCCCATCCATCCATCATCACCCCATCCATCCAACACTCCAAACAACCCATCAGCATCCCATCTCTTCAACACTCCCAACAACCCATCATCACCCCATCCATCCAACACTCCCAACAATCCATCAACACCCCAACAATCCATCACTTCCAACATCCCATCATCACGCCATCCATCCAACACTCCCAACAACCCATCAGCATCCCATCTCTTCAACACTCCCAACATCCCATCATCACCCCATCCATCCAACACTCCCAACAATCCATCAGAACCCCATCCATCCAACACTCCCAACATCCCATCATCACCTCATCCATTCAAAACTCCCAACAACCCATCAGAACCCCATCCATCCAACACTCCCAACAATCCATCAGCACATCATCCATCCAACACTCGCAACAACCCATCAGAACCCCATCCATCCATCACTCCCAACATCCCATCATCACCCCATCCATCCAACACTCCCAACAATCCATCAGAACCCCATCCATCCAACACTCCCAACAATCCATCAGCACATCATCCATCCAACACTCCCAACAACCCATCAGAACCCCATCCATCCAACACTCCCAACAATCCATCAGAACCCCATCCATCCAACACTCCCAACAATCCATCAGCACATCATCCATCCAACACTCCCAACAACCCATCAGAACCCCATCCATCCAACACTCCCAACAATCCATCAGAACCCCATCCATCCAACACTCCCAACAATCCATCAGCACATCATCCATCCAACACTCCCAACAACCCATCAGAACCCCATCCATCCAACACTCCCAACAATCCATCAGAACCCCATCCATCCAACACTCCCAACAATCCATCAGAACCCCATCCATCCAACACTCCCAACATCCCATCATCACCCCATCCATCCAACACTCCCAACAATCCATCAGCACATCATCCATCCAACACTCCCAACAACCCATCAACACCCCATCCATCCAACACTCCCAACAACCCATCAACACCCCATCCATCCAACACTTCCAACAACCCATCATCACCCCATCCATTCAAAACTCCCAACAACCCATCATCACCCCATCCGTCCAACACTCCAAACAACCCATCAGCATCCCATCTCTTCAACACTCCCAACAACCCATCATCACCCCATCCATCCAACACTCCAAACAACCCATCAACACCCCATCCATCCAACACTCCCAACATCCCATCATCACCCCATCCATTCAAAACTCCCAACAACCCATCAACACCCCATCCATCCAACACTCCCAACATCCCATCAACACCCCATCCATCCAACACTCCAAACAAGCCATCATCACCCCATCCATCCAACACTCCCAACAATCCATCAACACCCCATCCATCCAACACTCCCAACATCCCATCAGCAACCCATCCATCCAACACTCCCAACATCCCATCAATGCCACATCCATCCAACACTCCCAACAACCCATCATCACCCCATCCATTCAACACTCCCAACAACCCATCAGAACCCCATCCATCCAACACTCCCAACAACCCATCATCACCCCATCCATTCAACACTCCCAACAATCCATCAGAACCCCATCCATCCAACACTCCCAATATCCCATCATCACCCCATCCATCCAACACTCCCAACAATCCATCAGCACATCATCCATCCAACACTCCCAACAACCCATCAACACCCCATCCATCCAACACTTCCAACAACCCATCAACACCCCATCCATCCAACACTCCCAACAACCCATCAGCACCCCATCCATCCAACACTCCCAACATCCCATCAGCATCCCATCTCTTCAACACTCCAACAACCCATCATCACCCCATCCATCCAACACTCCCAACATCCCATCAACACCCCATCCATTCAACACTCCCAACAATCCATCAGAACCCCATCCATCCAACACTCCCAACATCCCATCAACACCCCATCCATCCAACACTCCCAACAATCCATCAGCACATCATCCATCCAACACTCCCAACAACCCATCAACACCCCATCCATCCAACACTCCCAACAACCCATCAACACCCCATCCATCCAACACTCCCAACAACCCATCAACACCCCATCCATCCAACACTCCCAACAACCCATCAACACCCCATCCATCCAACACTCCCAACAACCCATCAGCACCCCATCCATCCAACACTTCCAACAACCCATCAACACCCCATCCATCCAACACTCCAACAACCCATCAGCACCCCATCCATCCAACACTCCCAACATCCCATCAGCATCCCATCTCTTCAACACTCCCAACAACCCATCATCACCCCATCCATTCAAAACTCCCAACATCCTATCATCACCCCATCCATCCAACACTCCAAACAACCCATCAGCATCCCATCTCTTCAACACTCCCAACAATCCATCAACACCCCATCCATCCAACACTCCCAACAACCCATCAACACCCCATCCATCCAACACTCCCAACAACCTATCAGAACCCCATCCATCCAACACTCCCAACATCCCATCATCACCCCATCCATTCAAAACTCCCAACATCCTATCATCACCCCATCCATCCAACACTCCAAACAACCCATCAGCATCCCATCTCTTCAACACTCCCAACAATCCATCAACACCCCATCCATCCAACACTCCCAACAACCCATCAACACCCCATCCATCCAACACTCCCAACAATCCATCAGAACCCCATGCATCCAACACTCCCAACAACCCATCAATGCCCCATCCGTCCAACACTACCAATAACGCATCAGCACCCCATCCATCCAACGCTACCAACAACCCATCAGCACCCCATCTGTCCAATACTCCCAGCAACCCATCAGCACCCCCATCCACCCAACACTCCTAACAACCCATCAGCACCCCATGCATCCAACACTCCCAACAACCCATCAACACCCCATCCATCCAACACTTCCAACAACCCATCAGCACCCCATCCATCCAACACTCCCAACATCCCATCAACACCCCATCCATCCAACACTCCCAACAACCCATCAACACCCCATCCATCCAACACTTCCAACAACCCATCAGCACCCCATGCATCCAACACTCCCAACAACCCATCAATGCCCCATCCATCCAACACTTCCAACAACCCATCAGAACCCCATCCATCCAACACTCCCAACATCCCATCAACACCCCATTCATCCATCACTCCCAACAACCCATCAGCACCCCATCCATCCAACACTCCCAACATCCCATCAGCATCCCATCTCTTCAACACTCCCAACAACCCATCATCACCCCATCCATCCAACACTCCCAACAACCTATCAGAACCCCATCCATCCAACACTCCCAACAACCCATCAGAACCCCATCCATCCAACACTCCCAACAATCCATCAGAACCCCATGCATCCAACACTCCCAACAACCCATCAATGCCCCATCCGTCCAACACTACCAATAACGCATCAGCACCCCATCCATACAACACTCCCAACAATCCATCAGCACCCCGTCCATCCAACTTTCCCAACAACACCACATCCAGCACTACCAACAACCCATTAACACCCCATCCATCCAACACTCCCAACAATACATTAGCACCCCATCCATCCAACACTCCCAACAACCCATCATCACCCCATCCATCCAACACTTCCAACAACCCATAAACACCCCAACAATCCAACACTACCAATAACCCATCAATAACCCATCAATGCGCAATACATTACAGCATCCACTGCCTGGACCCCTACCCCCGATAATATCTCCGGACTCCCCTCCTATGCCCTTTATATTAACCCCTTACCCCTGAGAATGTCCCCGGACTCCCCTTCTATTCCCTTTATATTATCCCTTACCCCTGATAATGTCCCCGGACTCCCATCCCCTTTATATTATCCCTTACCCCCGATAATGTCCCGTACTCCCCTTCTATTCTCTTTATATTATCCCTTACCCCCGATAATGTCCCGGACTCCCATCCCCTTTATATTATCCCTTACCCCCGATAATATCTCCGGACTCCCCTCCTATGCCCTTTATATTACCCCTTACCCCCGATAATGTCTCCGGACTCCCCTCCTATCCCCTTTATATTACCCCTTACCCCCGATAATGTCTCCGAACTCCCCTCATATGCCCTTTATATTATCCCTTACCCCCGATAATGTCCCGGACTCCCCTTCTATTCCCTTTATATTATCCCTTACCCCTGATAATGTCCCCGGACTCCCATCCCCTTTATATTATCCCTTACCCCCGATAATGTCCCGGACTCCCCTTCTATTCCCTTTATATTATCCCTTACCCCCGATAATGTCCCGGACTCCCCTTCTATTCTCTTTATATTATCCCTTACCCCCGAAAATGTCCCGGACTCCCCTTCTATTCCCTCTATATTATCCCTTACCCCCGATAATGTCCCGGACTCCCCTTCTATTCTCTTTATATTATCCCTTACCCCCGAAAATGTCCCGGACTCCCCTTCTATTCCCTTTATATTATCCCTTACACCTGATAATGTCCCCAGACTCCCCTCCTATGCCCTTTATATTACCCCTTACCCCCGATAATGTCCCCGGACTCCCATCCCCTTTATATTATTCCTTACCCACGATAATGTCCCCAGACTTCCCTCCTGTCCCCTTTATATTACCCCTTACCCCCGATAATGTCCCCGGACTCCCACCCCCTTTATATTATTCCTTACCCCTGATAATGTCCCCGGACTCCCCTTCTATTCCCTCTATATTATCCCTTACCCCCGATAATGTCCCGGACTCCCCTTCTATTCCCTCTATATTATCCCTTACCCCCGATAATGTCCCGGACTCCCCTTCTATTCCCTCTATATTATCCCTTACCCCCGATAATGTCCCGGACTCCCCTTCTATTCCCTTTATATTATCCCTTACCCCTGATAATGTCCCCAGACTTCCCTCCTGTCCCCTTTATATTACCCCTTACCCCCGATAATGTCCCCGGACTCCCATCCCCTTTATATTATTCCTTACCCCTGATAATGTCCCGGACTCCCCTCCTATCCTCTTTATATTATCCCTTACCCCCGATAATGTCCCCGGACTCCCATCCCCTTTATATTATTCCTTACCCCCAATAATGTCCCCAGACTCCCCTCCTATCCCCTTTATATTACCCCTTACCCCCGATAATGTCCCCAGACTCCCATCCCCTTTATATTATTCCTTACCCCCAATAATGTCCCCAGACTCCCCTCCTATCCCCTTTATATTATTCCTTACCCCCGATAATGTCCCGGACTCCCCTTCTATTCCCTCTATATTATCCCTTACCCCCGATAATGTCCCGGACTCCCCTTCTATTCCCTTTATATTATCCCTTACCCCCAATAATGTCCACGGACTCCCATCCCTTTTATATTATCCCTTACCCCCGATAATGTCCCGGACTCCCCTTCTATTCCCTCTATATTATCCCTTACACCTGATAATGTCCCCAGACTCCCCTCCTATGCCCTTTATATTATCCCTTACCCCTGATAATGTCCCCGGACTCCCATCCCCTTTATATTATTCCTTACCCCCGATAATGTCCCCAGACTTCCCTCTTGTCCCCTTTATATTATCCCTTACCCCCGATAATGTCCCGGACTCCCCTCCTGTCCCCTTTATATTACCCCTTACCCCCGATAATGTCCCCGGACTCCCATCCCCTTTATATTATTCCTTACCCCTGATAATGTCCCCAGACTTCCCTCCTGTCCCCTTTATATTATCCCTTACCCCCGATAATGTCCCCGGACTCCCATCCCCTTTATATTATTCCTTACCCCCGATAATGTCCCCAGACTCCCCTCCTGTCCCCTTTATATTATCCCTTACCCCCGATAATGTCCCGGACTCCCCTCCTGTCCCCTTTATATTATCCCTTACCCCCGATAATGTCCCCGGACTCCCATCCCCTTTATATTATTCCTTACCCCCAATAATGTCCCCAGACTCCCCTCCTATCCCCTTTATATTACCCCTTACCCCCGATAATGTCCCCAGACTCCCATCCCCTTTATATTATTCCTTACCCCCGATAATGTCCCAGACTCCCCTTCTATTCCCTCTATATTATCCCTTACCCCCGATAATGTCCCAGACTCCCCTTCTATTCCCTTTATATTATCCCTTAACCCCGATAATGTCCCCAGACTCCCATCCCCTTTATATTATTCCTTACCCCTGATAATGTCCCCAGACTCCCCTCCTATCCCCTTTATATTACCCCTTACCCCCGATAATGCCTTCATATATATTTCGGGGAATGCCATTACCATGTCACAATGTTCTTGGTCCTGCCAATCCTGTCTGTCTGATTCATCTAATGTGGAGAGATGAGGGAGGACATAGATGTGATCCTGGAGGAGACAAATTGAGGATCAGGAGGGAAATAGTTATGTCGTAGAAGTGAAACCATTGTCCATGCAAACAAAGAAGCACAAGATGCATAACGACTGGCGTCCCTGTTACCATAGCAACCAGAAATATGCGACTTCAGCCACCTGGGACACCCTAAAGAACACCCACAAAACAATACAACTGTCATCAATGGGGTAACCTAGAACCCTTCCAGATCACTGCCTTAATATGACCCCCGGAAGAGCTTACACTCTAATGTCCCCTCCCCCCACAGTCACATCAGTCTCTGTACAGAGGAGCTTACACTCTAATGTCCCCTCCCCCCCAAACATCACATCAGTCTCTGTACAGAGGAGCTTACACTCTAATGTCCCCTCCCCCCACAGTCACATCAGTCTCTGTACAGAGGAGCTTACACTCTAATGTCCCCTCCCCCCCACAGTCACATCAGTCTCTGTACAGAGGAGCTTACACTCTAATGTCCCCTCCCCCCCACAGTCACACACTATTATTATTATTATACATTTATAGAACTATGGCTCAATGATCAATCAGGATAAGGGTGAGGATTTCTGGATGGGAAAGGAGGGCGAAAGTTTTGAGCTACCGGACGCCTTCCCAGAGCCCCGGCAGGAAATGAAAGTTTTGGTGAAGTTTGGTCCCGGTGATTACGGCCTTGCAGATTGGGTAAGGCGGCTACAGGATGCCGATGCCGAGGTTGCCAGCTGGAAGAATTGGAAACTCTCTTACAGGGAAAGGATTGACCCGATCCCGGTATTTCTGGGTCTCTCTATGTGAAGATCTACAGATGTTTCTTCCAACTGTTATTGGGGAACAAACTGAACCTCATTTAGAGGTCTGTAACCTACCTTCCCAGGCACCTCATTTAGAGGTCTGTAACCTACCTTCCCAGGCACCTCATTTAGAGGTCTGTAACCTACCTTCCCAGGCAGATGGGTGGCCTAGTTATGGTCAACCTGGGGGTGTCCTTTTCTCTGGTAACATTCTGGTAGAGGAACTGCCTGGGTGGGTTGGTATTTTTCAGTCCTGGTCGGAGGTGACTCTGGTAGATATTGGGGTGCATCTAGGGCGCTGAGGGGGGTTCCCCCTTGCATTGATTGGAGGAACAGAGGGGCTGTGTCTGATATGTCCTGGCTGCAGGAGACCTGCTGGTAGAGGAACTGCCTGGGTGGGTTGGTATTTTTCAGTCCTGGTCGGAGGTGACTCTGGTAGATATTGGGGTGCATCTAGGGCGCTGAGGGGGGTTCCCCCTTGCATTGATTGGAGGAACAGAGGGGCTGTGTCTGATATGTCCTGGCTGCAGGAGACCTGCTGGTAGAGGAACTGCCTGGGTGGGTTGGTATTTTTCAGTCCTGGTCGGAGGTGACTCTGGTAGATATTGGGGTGCGTCTAGAGCGCTAAGGGGGGTTCCCCCTTGCATTGATTGGAGGAACAGGGGGGCTGTGTCTAATATGTCCTGGCTGCAGGAGACCTGCTGGTAGAGGAACTGCCTGGGTGGGTTGGTATTTTTTAGTCCTGGTCGGAGGTGACTGGTAGATATTGGGGTGCATCTAGAGCGCTAAGGGGGGTTCCCCCTTGCATTGATTGGAGGAACAGGGGGGCTGTGTCTGATATGTCCTGGCTGCAGGAGACCTGCTGGTAGAGGAACTGCCTGGGTGGGTTGGTATTTTCTGGAAAGCTGGGAGAATTGTGGTCCAGTGAAGAGCCTGAGGGTCTGACATGGTGAGCTCTGTGCCTAAAAAATGCTTTGGCAGTGACGGTGGAGGAAATATTTGCCTGGATTCACAAAGCACTTATGCCGACGTATCTCAAGATACGCCGACATAAGTGCAAATGTGCGCCGTCGTATCTGTGCGCCGAACCCACAAACTAAGATACGCCTAAAAAAAGACTTCAGCCTTCCGACGTAACTTGATTACGCCGGCGTAGGGTGGTCGCACATTTACGCTCCCATTGATCAGCCATTCAAATATGCAAATGAGGAAAATACGCCGATTCACGAACGTACGTGCGTCCGACGCAGTGCGCGTAAGTTATGGGTCCGGCGTAAAGTTATTCCCCATAAAGGAGGTGTAACTCAGCAGCATCCATGCAAAGGGCTGCACCAGGGAACCCAAGTCTACGTAGTTTACGTTGGACGTGTGTCTGGCTGGGCGTAGGTTACGTTCACACCGTATGCAGTTATCCGGCGTATCTAAGGCAGTTGTTCCGACGTGATTCTGAGCATGCGCACGGGGATGCGTCCATGGGACGGCGCATGCGCCGTTCGTTATAAGTATCTGTCTGACGCTCGGCCCATCATTTGCATGGGGTCACGCCTCATTTGCATGGGGTCACGCCCACTTCCACCTACGCCGGCTTACGCCTTAGAAACCCAGCGCAGTTTTGGGAGCACTGGCTTTGTGAATTCCATGCTTGCCTCTCTGCGCTGCGGCGGCATAGCGTATCTTATTTGCGATACGGCGGCATAATGTTCGCCCGCTCTCTGTGAATCCGGGTCTTTGTGTGTATTTATATTTTTAGAACTTACGGCATTACTTATATGGTATATGTATGGGTCTCGGATTGCGTTTGCCAACGCTGTTGGAGATGTTGAAACGCTTTTGTACTGTTGTATACATCTTTTAAATAAATATCATTCAATACTAACGTTTCGGGATTTGGCCTGGCTCTCATTCCTGGGCAGACTCTACGTGAAGGGCCACTTGAAGCATCGCTCTCTGGAGAACCGCGGTTGTCCAGGAGTGGAGTGCGGTGGTGTGAAAGAGACGATGAACCATTTCTTGCTTCAGTGGCCCTTCAGCACAGAAGTCTATAAGCGGTTGGGTGGGGCTCTGGGTATCCCCCCTTTCCGTGTTATGCGGAGTGGGTATATGGGACCTTTCAAACTCACTGGGATTTTGAGACCCTTTTTTCTAGTTAGCTCAGCAGTCCATTACTTCACGTGTCAGGTTTCCACAGAAGTCCTTCCTGTGGAGGTGGGGGGGTGGTGCACAACATTCTGGGTGAGGTTGGGAAAATTTGGGGATTTGATAGGGGCAGGTGGCGGCGGCTGGGGGTCCTAGACATAGGAGTGGAGGAATGTAGGGATACAAAGCTGCTGTCTGTCTCTGGGTGACTGTCCTTTTGTTCTTTCACGTCCCCTAGATTTTTACACCCTCTGTGCTGCTAGTGCCAGTGCGTTTGCCACGTCATAGGTCCCTTTCTATGTTCTATAATACCTGGCTGATGCTGCCTGTTCTTGTCTACCTTTCTGTAAACTGACCACGTTTATCATGCCGGTGATCTCTGATAGCTTGGTCAGTTTACATGCCTCTGTCCTCCAGCTCTCTTCTCAGAGTCTCTGCATCTCCCTCTATCTCTGTCAGTTCTGTAGTCTGTGTGAGAGCCGATCGCCTCCCCGCTCCTCTCCAATCATGTTATTATATTCCCTGCAGCGGCTCCAGTGTGTATTAAAGCGGAGTTCCACCCAAAAATTGAACTTCCACTCTTTGGATTCCTCCCCCCCCTCCGGTGTCACATTTTGCACCTTTCAGGAGGGAGGGGGGAGCAGATACCCATGTAATATTTTCTCCCACTTCCTGACATAGATCACCGCGGTGACCTACGTCATGTCCGGCGCCTACACTGTCCTCCCCCGCTGTTTTCTGGGAAACACACAGGTCCCAGAAGACAGCGAGAACCAGTGAGGAGGCGCAGCGCGACTCACACATGCACAGTAGGGAGCCGGGCAGTGAGGCCGCAAGGCTTAATTTCCTGATTCCCTCACCCCGGATGGCGGCAGGGGCAGCTGGCTTTTAATACATTTTTGTAGGCGGCCCTTCACTTTAATGACGTTGATTTTCTCTGTTTTAGGTTCCTGTTCGTATAATTTAGCATTATAATTTTAGGAAAACACACACACTGTACTGAACAGGGACCTAAACGGTACCAGAGAGGATCAAAGTCATTAATTCATGTGACATTACATCCACTGTAAGCTTGTGACTTGGGTCAGGGTTGCTGCTGGTTGAGCTGGATGGCTCTACAATGGCAGGTCTCTGGTGCCTCCCCCTGGATATAGAAGCTTGTAGAAGCTTCTAGAAGTTAGTGGACGGAGGCCAGGAGGTCCTGATCTGCATACTTAGGGGAGTCTGACCAATCCCCAGACAGATTGTCCTGGTAGGGTGGAAGGAGGAGCTGAGGAGACTGTCAGCCTAGGAGGGGGTCCCTGGGACTGGGGGGGTTCAGCTTCCAGGTGGGGCTTCCGGCTGGCTTGGGAAGATCCTATCAGCATCATGGTTTGAGAAGGAATCTTGCCTAAAGAGAACAGAGTAAGTACATCACCCCCCCCCCAGAGATTCACAAGGGGAGAGATTGCCACATGTAGCAAGCCTTTCAGGAGGACAGCGCTGTGCTTAACCCTTCCTATCCCTTACCCTGGGAGATCTTCAGAACAGCCAGGTAGGCTGGTAGGCAAGCAGCCAGGAGGGCTGGTAGTTCCTGAAGGCAGTGGAGCTGGGAGCAGTTCACAAAGGAGAAGAGATACTCCGGCATGCAGTTTACAATCTACTCCATCCAAGTTATTATCCCGAATAACAAAAACCAGCCCAGAGAAGAAGTAGAAGAATGCTGAGCAGGAATAGGGTGCTAGGACTAGGGTAGTGCTATATTTGGGGGATCTCATCTGGGATTTTCCTATGGTAGCCTGCAAAGCCGTTGCCCATAGCAACTGGTAACAAACGAGTCCAAAACTGTAAGTCTGTTACCAAGCGAGCCGGAGAAGAAATGTTGGGTGGAGATACTTATCATAGTTAGTCAGGTTGAAAAAAGACACAAGTCCATCAAGTTCAACCAAAAGATCAAAACGTTCATTCTGCTTTCGGTGCTCATTACGTTTCTGTGGGCACCGTTGCCCACAGCAACCACCACAGACTGCCACCAACAAGTGTACTACTGTCGCTACCCAGTAGCCCAAAAGTGTCTGGGACCAAGTGGCACGTCCAGGCAAGTTCTGCCAATGTCAGTGGACTATGTCCAACACTTCTGTGTGGCAATGCAAGAGTTGGCCAACGTGGAAAACCTCAGGCAGAACAATGGAGCTGGTGCCAGTGTGTCTGCGGGGGCCGAGCGGCATATTAGAGAAAGCCCAGTACACCCAGCGAGAGTGGAGCAAGATGGAGGACGGGGCACGTGTGTATCCTATGCTATCATGGCTGCCTGAAATGCCGGAGGTGACTCTGGTAGATATTGGGGTGCGTCTAGAGCACCGAGGGGGGTTCCCCCTTGCATTGATTGGAGGAACAGAGGGGCTGTGTGTGATATGTCCTGGCTGCAGGAGACCCACCAACACGGTCAGAGCATGGATCAATTATGGACACAGTGGGGAACCGCTGATTGGGCACCCGTCACATACAGCGTGGCCCTGCAATCAGGCCTATGCACAGAACAGCTGGTAAAGGAGAAGTCTAGGTTGGTCAGAAAGAGTTGGAGGATGAAAACAGAAAGCGTGGTCGAGTCCCAAGACAGAGATTCCCCCGTGAAGACGGGCGGCACCTATGGCAATGGTTGGGAGTCCGTCATGGCATGCAGTTGGACAGAAGACATGGTGCCCACCAGTGCTGCTGGGCAGGCGTCCCAGAAAATCTGGCTGTACCTGAACACCCTGTCATCCTCACCAGGAAGGAGCCAGAGTGTGAAAACATCTTCAGGTGAGCCAGCAGTGAGCGGCAGGGGTGGGGGGATAGACTGGGGGTCACCAAGACTGCAGGCAGAGTTTGGGATGAGTGGTCCTCAGACCAATGTGAATCGGAGGAAGAGTGGGATTGGGGAAGCACTGAGGAGATACTGAGAGTGTTGTGGATTTTGTTATGAAGATGTATGTAATATGTATTGTCATAGTGTCACCCAGTGTTAGTTCTCCCGCAAACCGGCTCTAAAGAGCTGACTGGGGCGGACTGGCGCTGGGTGAGTCACGTCTGGTAGTGGAAAACTTCCTAGGATTGGAGAGAGGTGTTTGCAGAGTGGGGAGATGTCCGCCTGTGAAAGGACCCCTGTGTGATGCACAGAATGATCGTCTGGAGGGGATATGTTTGCTCTGAAAGGACATTATCGGTTATAGGGGGATGGGCGCTCTTGTCTCTGCTGTGTCTGATCATCACAGGTTGGGATTTGTAGAGTACACCTGCAGATAACCTCCTACCCCCCAGGAACGGTAGTATAATCCGGGTATGCATTATTCTCTGGAACAGCGCAGAATAAGGATTCATAACCAGCGGTGATACAGGAGTCTTATGAATTGTCATGGTCAGGGAGAACATCCATGTTTGAAAGCCACTTGGCTTCTTTTGTTAAAAACATACAGACACGCTGTCCCTGCCCAGACACACCCAGAGGACTCCTTTAGACATTATTCATTGGTTGTTTGTATTATCTCATCCTGTTGGAAGGATTTCCTGTGAGGTCATTTCCTGCGTGAAGGTCATTTCCTGTGATGTCACTTCCCATGGAGGAAGTGATTGGCTGTTGGAGTCATCACTTCCTGTTTGTGATTGCTTTTGTCTTTTACGAATAAAACAGCCAAGAAAACTGGTCGCTGGGGCAGTCGTACGATGGAGCCGAGAACGTGAGCTGTGGTGATGTCGGTTTACTTGGGGGTATACAGGAATAGAGTGATGGGTAAGATGTATTATATCATTAGACGGAATGTGTGGTGATTAGCACAGGAGATATGGTGTGCGCTCAGCGTACAGCCCAATTTCCCTGACAACGGGACCATTAGATGGACCCCTTACACCAGAAAACACTGAGAGGGCAGAGGAAGTGGTGCAACAGATAGCTTGTGCTGAAGAATATCAGCTGACCCCAGCTTATGCCCAGCAACGGGTCCAATCGAGGTCGCCAGGCACGTGGGCGAGGACCGAGGCACAGAATGCTGCGTACAGGCATTGGATTTTCCTGTCACCACAATCTTGCATTCTCCCTGGTCAAGGTAAGGCTACAAAGACTTCTAAGGTTCTCCTGGTTTTAGCGGCAGATTCAAAAGAGAACTGCGCCTGCGTGGGGTCTGGATTACCCTTATGTGCCACAACATATTATGGACATTATTGAGGCTTCCCGCCCAAAGTGGGAAGCAGACACGGTGTGGGATTGCATGCATGTCCCCAAGCCACAGCGGGGGTCTCATAATCAGGAGGCTTGGGCCCGGTTTCAGGACATTCAGAAGGAATGGATCCCTGGGACGGGCCATCCACAAAGACTGGGTGGTGGCTGTCATAGCTGGACGGTCGAGCAACGGAAATGACTGGTGTCAGAAAACCCAATGGTGACATCATCAGACTGCCCAATCCCAAGATGTTCTGTTAGAGAGGCTGGCGTAGGATACAATCCTGAAGACAGGAGACCTGTGGCCCTTGCCTGTGGCCCTTGCCTTTATTTCTTTTCTCACAAACTAGGCCGGACCAGTTCATCCACTTCCCTTCCAGATGTGCTGGAGAAGACGCCTGGGTGAGGCCTAGAGCTTTGCTGTGCTTTGTCGCTATGGAGAGGCTTCCTTACCAACGTATTTCATGCAAACATTGAAGTGCCTTGTTTATGTTCTGTTAGCAGGATCATAACCCCCTGCTGGCAGAATGTTTCCGCTAGTTTAAAGGGGTTGTAAACCCTCAGTGTGTCTCAACATATGTCCCTTATTTCCTGGCTCAATCTGTGTAAGAGCTTCTGGGTCCCACGGCCCTCACGTGACACCGGTCTATGGGGAAGATGTGTGTGGCCTATGGGGGGATATTTGCGGTCTATGGAGGGGGTTATGTGTGGTCTATGGGGAAGATGTGTGCGGTCTATGGGGCGATGTGTGCGGTCTATGGGGGGATGTGTGCGGTCTATGGGGGGGATGTGTGTGGTCTATGGGGGGATGTGTGCGGTCTATGGGGCGATGTGTGCGGTCTATGGGGGGGATGTGTGCGGTCTATGGGGGGGATGTGTGCGGTCTATGGGGGGGATGTGTGCGGTCTATGGGGGGGATGTGTGCGGTCTATGGGGGGGGATGTGTGCGGTCTATGGGGCGATGCGTGTGGTCTATGGGGAAGATGTGTGTGGTCTAAGGGGATGTGTGCAGTCTATGGGGGGGTGTGTGTGATATGTGACATGAAGAAAAAATTCACAGATGAAGTGTTCAGGAAAGCCAAGTACATGATCTCTCTTCCGTATTCTACACACTTAAGGCCAGATCCACCAAAACGGGCGTATATTTAGGCGGGCGTAGTGCATCTCATATGCGCTACGCTGCCGTAACTCAGAGTGGCTCGTAGGGTATCCACAAAGCACTTGCTCCTATATGTGCGCCGGCGTAACATAAATCGGCCAGCGTAAGCCCGCGTAATTCAAAGTAGGCTTGGAGTGGGCGTGTTGTATGTTAATCTAGCATGACCCCACGTAATTGATGCTTTTTACGAACGGTGCATGCGCCGTCCGTGGACGTATCCCAGTGTGCATGCGCAAAATCTCGTGGCAAATAGTCAATGCTTTCGACGTGAACGTAACTTACGCAAAGCCCTATTCGCGACCGTTTTACTCATACGACGTAAACAACGAAAAATTTGACGCTGTCCCGACGTCCATACCTAACATTGCGTACGCCTCATAGAGGCAGGGGTAACAATACACCGAAAAAAGCCTTACGTAAAAAAATGCGCCGGGCGGACGTACGTTTGAGAATCTGCGTATCTAGCTAATTTGCATAATCTACTCGGAAATCAACGGAAGCGCCACCTAGCAGCCAGCGTAAATATGCACCTAAGATCCGACGGCGTACTAAGACGTACGTCAGTCGGATCTAGCCCACATTCAGGCGTATCTTGTTTTGTGGATACAAAACAAAGATACAACGGCACATCGTAGAATTTATGCGGCGTATCAATAGGCCTTGTCATCTACAAATCTTTTCCTTCTCTTACCACATGCAGCTCTCCCAGGGGAAAGGCCTCGTCACCTACAAATCTTTTCCTTCTCTTACCACATGCAGCTCTCCCAGGGGAAAGGCCTCGTCACCTACAAATCTTTTCCTTCTCTTACCACATGCAGCTCTCCCAGGTGAAAGGCCTCGTCACCTACAAATCTTTTCCTTCTCTTACCACATGCAGCTCTCCCAGGTGAAAGGCCTCGTCACCTACAAATCTTTTCCTTCTCTTACCACATGCAGCTCTCCCAGGTGAAAGGCCTCGTCACCTACAAATCTTTTCCTTCTCTTACCACATGCAGCTCTCCCAGGGGAAAGGCCTCGTCACCTACAAATCGTTTCCTTTCTCTTACCACATGCAGCTCTCCCAGGTGAAAGGCCTCGTCACCTACAAATCTTTTCCTTCTCTTACCACATGCAGCTCTCCCAGGGGAAAGGCCTCGTCACCTACACATCTTTTCCTTCTCTTACCACATGCAGCTCTCCCAGGGGAAAGGCCTCGTCACCTACAAATCTTTTCCTTCTCTTACCACATGCAGCTCTCCCAGGGGAAAGGCCTCGTCACCTACAAATCGTTTCCTTTCTCTTACCACATGCAGCTCTCCCAGGTGAAAGGCCTCGTCACCTACAAATCTTTTCCTTCTCTTACCACATGCAGCTCTCCCAGGGGAAAGGCCTCGTCACCTACAAATCTTTTCTTTCTCTTACCACATGCAGCTCTCCCAGGTGAAAGGCCTCGTCACCTACAAATCTTTTCCTTCTCTTACCACATGCAGCTCTCCCAGGGGAAAGGCCTCGTCACCTACAAATCTTTTCCTTCTCTTACCACATGCAGCTCTCCCAGGGGAAAGGCCTCGTCACCTACAAATCTTTTCCTTCTCTTACCACATGCAGCTCTCCCAGGGGAAAGGCCTCGTCACCTACAAATCTTTTCCTTCTCTTACCACATGCAGCTCTCCCAGGGGAAAGGCCTCGTCACCTACAAATCTTTTCCTTCTCTTACCACATGCAGCTCTCCCAGGTGAAAGGCCTCGTCACCTACAAATCTTTTCCTTCTCTTACCACATGCAGCTCTCCCAGGGGAAAGGCCTCGTCACCTACAAATCTTTTCCTTCTTACCACATGCAGCTCTCCCAGGGGAAAGGCCTCGTCACCTACAAATCGTTTCCTTTCTCTTACCACATGCAGCTCTCCCAGGGGAAAGGCCTCGTCACCTACACATCTTTTCCTTCTCTTACCACATGCAGCTCTCCCAGGGGAAAGGCCTCGTCACCTACAAATCTTTTCCTTCTCTTACCACATGCAGCTCTCCCAGGGGAAAGGCCTCGTCACCTACAAATCTTTTCCTTCTCTTACCACATGCAGCTCTCCCAGGGGAAAGGCCTCGTCACCTACAAATCTTTTCTTTCTCTTACCACATGCAGCTCTCCCAGGTGAAAGGCCTCGTCACCTACACATCTTTTCTTTCTCTTACCACTTGCAGCTCTCCCAGGGGAAAGGCCTCGTCACCTACAAATCTTTTCCTTCTCTTACCACATGCAGCTCTCCCAGGTGAAAGGCCTCGTCACCTACAAATCTTTTCCTTCTCTTACCACATGCAGCTCTCCCAGGTGAAAGGCCTCGTCACCTACACATCTTTTCCTTCTCTTACCACATGCAGCTCTCCCAGGGGAAAGGCCTCGTCACCTACAAATCTTTTCCTTCTCTTACCACATGCAGCTCTCCCAGGGGAAAGGCCTCGTCACCTACAAATCGTTTCCTTTCTCTTACCACATGCAGCTCTCCCAGGTGAAAGGCCTCGTCACCTACAAATCTTTTCCTTCTCTTACCACATGCAGCTCTCCCAGGGGAAAGGCCTCGTCACATATAAATCTTTTCCTTCTCTTACCACATGCAGCTCTCCCAGGTGAAAGGCCTCGTCACCTACAAATCTTTTCCTTCTCTTACCACATGCAGCTCTCCCAGGGGAAAGGCCTCGTCACCTACAAATCTTTTCCTTCTCTTACTACATGCAGCTCTCCCAGGTGAAAGGCCTCGTCACCTACAAATCTTTTCCTTCTTACCACATGCAGCTCTCCCAGGGGAAAGGCCTCGTCACCTACAAATCTTTTCTTTCTCTTACCACATGCAGCTCTCCCAGGGGAAAGGCCTCGTCACCTACACATCTTTTCTTTCTCTTACCACTTGCAGCTCTCCCAGGGGAAAGGCCTCGTCACCTACAAATCGTTTCCTTCTCTTACCACATGCAGCTCTCCCAGGTGAAAGGCCTTGTCACCTACAAATCTTTTCCTTCTCTTACCACATGCAGCTCTCCCAGGGGAAAGGCCTCGTCACCTACACATCTTTTTCTTCTCTTACCACATGCAGCTCTCCCAGGTGAAAGGCCTCGTCACCTACAAATCTTTTCCTTCTCTTACCACATGCAGCTCTCCCAGGGGAAAGGCCTCGTCACCTACACATCTTTTCTTTCTCTTACCACTTGCAGCTCTCCCAGGGGAAAGGCCTCGTCACCTACAAATCGTTTCCTTCTCTTACCACATGCAGCTCTCCCAGGTGAAAGGCCTTGTCACCTACAAATCTTTTCCTTCTCTTACCACATGCAGCTCTCCCAGGTGAAAGGCCTCGTCACCTACAAATCTTTTCCTTCTCTTACCACATGCAGCTCTCCCAGGGGAAAGGCCTCGTCACCTACAAATCTTTTCCTTCTTTTACCACATGCAGCTTTCCCAGGGGAAAGGCCTCGTCACTTACAAATCTTTTCTTTCTCTTACCACATGCAGCTCTCCCAGGGGAAAGGCCTCGTCACCTACAAATCTTTTCCTTCTCTTACCACATGCAGCTCTCCCAGGGGAAAGGCCTCGTCACCTACAAATCTTTTCCTTTCTTTTACCACATGCAGCTCTCCCAGGGGAAAGGCCTCGTCACCTACAAATCTTTTCCTTCTCTTACCACATGCAGCTCTCCCAGGTGAAAGGCCTCGTCACCTACAAATCTTTTCCTTCTCTTACCACATGCAGCTCTCCCAGGGGAAAGGCCTCGTCACCTACAAATCTTTTCCTTCTCTTACCACATGCAGCTCTCCCAGGGGAAAGGCCTCGTCACCTACAAATCGTTTCCTTCTCTTACCACATGCAGCTCTCCCAGGGGAAAGGCCTCGTCACCTACAAATCTTTTCCTTCTCTTACCACATGCAGCTCTCCCAGGGGAAAGGCCTCGTCACCTACAAATCTTTTCCTTCTCTTACCACATGCAGCTCTCCCAGGGGAAAGGCCTCGTCACCTACAAATCTTTTCCTTCTCTTACCACATGCAGCTCTCCCAGGGGAAAGGCCTCGTCACCTACAAATCTTTTCCTTCTCTTACCACATGCAGCTCTCCCAGGGGAAAGGCCTCGTCACCTACAAATCTTTTCCTTCTCTTACCACATGCAGCTCTCCCAGGGGAAAGGCCTCGTCACCTACAAATCTTTTCCTTCTCTTACCACATGCAGCTCTCCCAGGGGAAAGGCCTCGTCACCTACAAATCTTTTCCTTCTCTTACCACATGCAGCTCTCCCAGGTGAAAGGCCTCGTCACCTACAAATCTTTTCCTTCTCTTACCACATGCAGCTCTCCCAGGTGAAAGGCCTCGTCACCTACAAATCTTTTCCTTCTCTTACCACATGCAGCTCTCCCAGGGGAAAGGCCTCGTCACCTACAAATCTTTTCCTTCTCTTACCACATGCAGCTCTCCCAGGGGAAAGGCCTCGTCACCTACAAATCTTTTCCTTCTTTTACCACATGCAGCTCTCCCAGGGGAAAGGCCTCGTCACCTACAAATCTTTTCCTTCTCTTACCACATGCAGCTCTCCCAGGGGAAAGGCCTCGTCACCTACACATCTTTTCCTTCTCTTACCACATGCAGCTCTCCCAGGGGAAAGGCCTCGTCACCTACACATCTTTTCCTTCTCTTACCACATGCAGCTCTCCCAGGGGAAAGGCCTCGTCACCTACAAATCTTTTCCTTCTCTTACCACATGCAGCTCTCCCAGGGGAAAGGCCTCGTCACCTACAAATCGTTTCCTTTCTCTTACCACATGCAGCTCTCCCAGGGGAAAGGCCTCGTCACCTACAAATCTTTTCCTTCTCTTACCACATGCAGCTCTCCCAGGGGAAAGGCCTCGTCACCTACAAATCTTTTCCTTCTCTTACCACATGCAGCTCTCCCAGGGGAAAGGCCTCGTCACCTACAAATCTTTTCCTTCTCTTACCACATGCAGCTCTCCCAGGGGAAAGGCCTCGTCACCTACAAATCTTTTCTTTCTCTTACCACATGCAGCTCTCCCAGGTGAAAGGCCTCGTCACCTACAAATCTTTTCCTTCTCTTACTACATGCAGCTCTCCCAGGTGAAAGGCCTTGTCACCTACAAATCTTTTCCTTCTTACCACATGCAGCTCTCCCAGGGGAAAGGCCTCGTCACCTACAAATCTTTTCTTTCTCTTACCACATGCAGCTCTCCCAGGGGAAAGGCCTCGTCACCTACACATCTTTTCCTTCTCTTACCACATGCAGCTCTCCCAGGTGAAAGGCCTCGTCACCTACACATCTTTTCCTTCTCTTACCACATGCAGCTCTCCCAGGGGAAAGGCCTCGTCACCTACACATCTTTTCTTTCTCTTACCACTTGCAGCTCTCCCAGGGGAAAGGCCTCGTCACCTACAAATCGTTTCCTTCTCTTACCACATGCAGCTCTCCCAGGTGAAAGGCCTCGTCACCTACACATCTTTTCCTTCTTACTACATGCAGCTCTCCCAGGGGAAAGGCCTCGTCACCTACAAATCTTTTCCTTCTCTTACCACATGCAGCTCTCCCAGGTGAAAGGCCTCATCACCTACAAATCTTTTCCTTCTCTTACCACATGCAGCTCTCCCAGGGGAAAGGCCTCATCACCTACAAATCTTTTCCTTCTCTTACCACATGCAGCTCTCCCAGGTGAAAGGCCTCATCACCTACAAATCTTTTCCTTCTCTTACCACATGCAGCTCTCCCAGGGGAAAGGCCTCGTCACCTACAAATCTTTTCCTTCTCTTACCACATGCAGCTCTCCCAGGGGAAAGGCCTCGTCACCTACAAATCTTTTCCTTCTCTTACCACATGCAGCTCTCCCAGGGGAAAGGCCTCGTCACCTACAAATCTTTTCCTTCTCTTACCACATGCAGCTCTCCCAGGGGAAAGGCCTCGTCACCTACACATCTTTTCCTTCTCTTACCACATGCAGCTCTCCCAGGGGAAAGGCCTCGTCACCTACACATCGTTTCCTTTCTCTTACCACATGCAGCTCTCCCAGGTGAAAGGCCTTGTCACCTACAAATCTTTTCCTTCTCTTACCACATGCAGCTCTCCCAGGGGAAAGGCCTCGTCACCTACAAATCTTTTCCTTCTCTTACCACATGCAGCTCTCCCAGGGGAAAGGCCTCGTCACCTACAAATCTTTTCCTTCTCTTACCACATGCAGCTCTCCCAGGGGAAAGGCCTCGTCACCTACACATCTTTTCCTTCTCTTACCACATGCAGCTCTCCCAGGTGAAAGGCCTCGTCACCTACAAATCTTTTCTTTCTCTTACCACATGCAGCTCTCCCAGGGGAAAGGCCTCGTCACCTACAAATCTTTTCTTTCTCTTACCACATGCAGCTCTCCCAGGTGAAAGGCCTCGTCACCTACAAATCTTTTCCTTCTCTTACCACATGCAGCTCTCCCAGGGGAAAGGCCTCGTCACCTACACATCTTTTCTTTCTCTTACCACTTGCAGCTCTCCCAGGGGAAAGGCCTCGTCACCTACAAATCGTTTCCTTCTCTTACCACATGCAGCTCTCCCAGGTGAAAGGCCTTGTCACCTACAAATCTTTTCCTTCTCTTACCACATGCAGCTCTCCCAGGTGAAAGGCCTCGTCACCTACAAATCTTTTCCTTCTCTTACCACATGCAGCTCTCCCAGGGGAAAGGCCTCGTCACCTACAAATCTTTTCCTTCTCTTACCACATGCAGCTCTCCCAGGTGAAAGGCCTCGTCACCTACAAATCTTTTCCTTCTCTTACCACATGCAGCTCTCCCAGGGGAAAGGCCTCGTCACCTACAAATCTTTTCCTTCTCTCACCACATGCAGCTCTCCCAGGGGAAAGGCCTCGTCACCTACAAATCGTTTCCTTTCTCTTACCACATGCAGCTCTCCCAGGTGAAAGGCCTCGTCACCTACAAATCTTTTCTTTCTCTTACCACATGCAGCTCTCCCAGGGGAAAGGCCTCGTCACCTACAAATCTTTTCTTTCTCTTACCACATGCAGCTCTCCCAGGTGAAAGGCCTCGTCACCTACAAATCTTTTCCTTCTCTTACCACATGCAGCTCTCCCAGGGGAAAGGCCTCGTCACCTACACATCTTTTCCTTCTCTTACCACATGCAGCTCTCCCAGGGGAAAGGCCTCGTCACCTACAAATCTTTTCCTTCTCTTACCACATGCAGCTCTCCCAGGGGAAAGGCCTCCTCACCTACAAATCTTTTCCTTCTCTTACCACATGCAGCTCTCCCAGGGGAAAGGCCTCGTCACCTACAAATCTTTTCCTTCTCTTACCACATGCAGCTCTCCCAGGTGAAAGGCCTCGTCACCTACAAATCTTTTCCTTCTCTTACCACATGCAGCTCTCCCAGGGGAAAGGCCTCGTCACCTACAAATCTTTTCCTTCTCTTACCACATGCAGCTCTCCCAGGGGAAAGGCCTCGTCACCTACACATCTTTTCCTTCTCTTACCACATGCAGCTCTCCCAGGTGAAAGGCCTCGTCACCTACAAATCTTTTCTTTCTCTTACCACATGCAGCTCTCCCAGGGGAAAGGCCTCGTCACCTACAAATCTTTTCTTTCTCTTACCACATGCAGCTCTCCCAGGGGAAAGGCCTCGTCACCTACAAATCTTTTCCTTCTCTTACCACATGCAGCTCTCCCAGGGGAAAGGCCTCGTCACCTACAAATCTTTTCCTTCTCTTACCACATGCAGCTCTCCCAGGGGAAAGGCCTCGTCACCTACAAATCTTTTCCTCCTCTTACCACATGCAGCTCTCCCAGGGGAAAGGCCTCGTCACCTACAAATCTTTTCCTTCTCTCACCACATGCAGCTCTCCCAGGCCAGAGCCCCCCTCTTCCTCTGGCCCTCCTATCTTTTATCCCACCTGCTGCTGATCAAAAGTGGGAAGCAAAAACCAGACTGGATTTCACACCGCCACCTTAGTTCCCACATATGAAAGCATGCACTGTGATGATATATATATATATATATATATACTATATTCCCAAAAGTATTGGGACGCCTGCCTTTACACACACATGAACTTTAATGACCTCCCAGTCTTAGTCCGTAGGGTTTAATATTGGGCTGGCCCCACCCTTTGCAGCTATAACACCTTCACCTCTTCTGGGAAGGCCGTCAAGGTTTAGGAAGGTGTCTAAATGAATGTTTGACCATTCTTCCAGAAACGCATTTGTGAGGTCAGGCACTGATGTTGGATAAGAAGGCCTGGCTCACAGTCTTTGCTGTAATACATCCCAAAGGTGTTCTATCGGGTTGCGGTCAGGACTCTGTGCAGGCCAGGCAAGTTCCTCCACCCCAAACTCGCTCATCCATGTCTTTATGGACCTTACTTTGTGCACTGGTGCACAGTCATGTTGGAACAAAAAGGGGCCGTCCCCAAACTCCTCCCAAAAAGTTGGGAGCATGAAATTGTCCAAAATGTCTTGGTATGCTGACGCCTTAAGAGTTCCCTTCACTGGAACTAAGGGACAAAGCCCAACCCCTGAAAAACAACCCCACACCATAATCCCCCCTTCCCCCCTACACCATAATTCCCCCTCCACCCCACACCATAATCCCCCCTCCCCCACACCATAATTCCCCCTCCACCCCACACCATAATCCCCCCACACCATAATCCCCTCTCCACCAAATGATTTGGACCAGTGCACAAGATCCATATAGACATGGATGAGCAAGTTTGGGGTGAAGAAACTTGACTGACCTGCACAGAGTCCTGATCTCAACCCCATAGAACACCTTTGGGATGAATTACAGAGGAGATTGTGAGCCAGGCCTTCTCATCCAACATCAGGGCCTGACCTCACAAATGCTCTTCTGGAAGAATGGCCAAACATTCCCATAGACACACCCCTAAACCTTGTGGAAGGCCTTCCCAGAAGAGGTGAAGCTGTTATAGCTGCAAAGGGCGGGGCCAACTCAATATTGAACCCTACAGGCTAAGACTGGTGTGTCATTAAAGTTCATGTGTGTGTGTAAAGGGGGCGTCCCAATACTTTTGGGAATATAGTGTATATATATATATATATTCAGGTCTTCATCTCATATAATGTATAATATATTATATAACGTTTACGCTCAGCTCTTCGATCATTCAATGTGTAATATCTATACATTCATCTTCTATCATTCAATGTAAGATCTTCTCAGGAGCCCCTCCCCCCCCATCATTGTACAGGGCCACACACCACTTTGGGGTCACCACTCACCTTCATGGGGGAGATGTGGGAGTGGGAGACATAGCCGTGTACATTCTCGATCTGGGACAGGTTTTTCTCCGACACATGGACCAGTTCCGGAGCTTTCATTGGGTTGGCCAGATGGGCCGGACTGTGTTCCAGAGGAGGGGAGTCGTCATCCTGGTACCGGTATTTCTGTGAATACAGAACATCACATGACCCACATTAACCAACCAGACTCAAGAATCAACCTTGCCATTGGCGAGCCAGCCAACATCATAACATCCATCTTTGGGGAGAGCTTCCCTTCCCCCCAATTGTGGGCAACATTTCACCATGACAGTCAGTGGGGAGGGTTCAAGGAATGGCTTCTGTCAATTGGGTTCTGATAGGTTCCTGAGTGTTCTGGACGCACACAGCGACATCGACCAATAGAAAGACCCCACCTGAGCAGCACAATGATCGAATCCTCGAAATCACTGCGATCATCAATAATACTCACCGACCAACTTTCTGAGAACCAAGGACACCTATTAGCAAAACTATGTAGGCATAGGACACACCCCCGGCCACACCCCTTAACCACCGGGCCAATTTTGGCACTTCTCTCCTTCATGTAAAAATCACAATTTTTTGGCTAGGAAATTAATCAGAACCCCCAAACATTATATATATATTTTAGCAGACACCCTAGGGAATAAAATGGCGGTCATTGCAACTTTTTTTCTCGCGCGGTATTTGCGCAATCATTTTTCAAACGCCTTTTTTTGGGGAAAAAAAACGGTTTCATGAATTAAAAAATAACAAAACAGTAAAGTTGGCCCAATTTTTTTGTATAATGTGAAAGACGATGTTACGCCGAGTAAATAGATACCTAACATGTGACGCTTTAAAATTGCGCACACTCATGTTATGGCGCCAAACTTCAGTACTTAAAAATCTCCATAGGCAACGCTTTAACATTTTTTACAGGTTACTATTTTCGAGTTACAGAGGAGGTCTAGGGCTATACCTCACATGTGGGGTTTGAACGGCGTTTACATATGTGGGCGGGACCTGCATGCGTGTTCACTTCTGCGCGCGAGATAACGGGAACAGGGGCGTTTTTTAAATGTATTTATTTTATTTATTTTTTTTTACTTAATTCTTTTTATTTTTACACTTTTTTTAAAAAAAAATTTTTTGATCACTTTTATTCCTATTACAATGAATGTAAACATCCCCTGTAATAGGAATCAGTGTGACAGGTCCTCTTTATGGAGAGAGGCGGGGTCAATAAGACATCCCCCTCCCCCACATCTCTCCTCCAGGCTTACAAGCATGAAATCGGTGAAAAAAAATCACAGATCACATGCCGACATCCACGCTTGCGGCTTTGTTTACTTCCGGGTACCGGGCGTGATGTCATAACGTCGCGCCCGGGCCTCCGACGGTCATAGAGATGACTGGAGACCATCTCTATGCTTTCCAGCACCGCCGACCGATTCGCTCTCCGGGCCCCGATGGCACGGGAGAGCCCGGAGGAAGCACCGGATGGCGGGAGGGGGGGGACGATCAAGAGGCAGGATCGCCGCTTTGATCGTTCTTATCGTGAACAGAGTCGGCGGCTGAAGACGGTGATATCTGAATGATGCCTGTAGCTCCCCCATCATTCAGATATCACCGCACAAAGCCCAGGGACGTCCTCGGTCGTCAAAAGGTTAAGGACCGCCGCACAAACTTTTACATCGACAGAATGGCACAAATGGGCGTACAGGTACGTCCCCTTTAATTTGCCGTCGTGTGGTCGCGCTCCGTGACCGTTCCCACGGACTCGATGTCCGTCGGTGTCCCCTGATCGGGTTTACAGAGCAGTGTAAACTCAACAATCCCCCATTCTTCCTAGTGACAGGACACTGATCATCTGTTCCCTCTCATCTGGAGCAGCGATCAGTGACGTGTCAAGGCAAGCCACGCCCCCTAACAGTTAGAATGACTCCCTAGGACACACTTAACCCCTTCAACGCCCCCTACAGGTTAACCCCTTCACTGCCAGCGTCATTTGCACAGTAATCAGTGAATTTTTATAGCACTGATCGCTGTAAAAATTACAATGGTCCCAAAAATGGCGTCAAATGTGTCCAATGTGTCCGCCGTCGCAGTCACAATAAAAATCGCAGATCGCCGCCATTACTAGTAAAAAAATATCTTAATAAAAATGCCATAAAACTATCCCCTATTTTGTAGACGCCATAACTTTTGTGCAAACCGATCAATAAACGCTTATTGCGATTGTTTTACCAATAATATGTAGAAGAATACGTATCGGCCTAAACTGAGGAAAAAAATAGTTTTTTAAAATATTTTTGGGGGGATATTTATTATAGAAAAAAGTAAAAAATATTGTTTTTTTTTTTCAAAATTGTCGCTCTTTTTTTGTTTATAGCGCAAAAAATAAAAACCGCAGAGGTGATCAAATACCACCAAAAGAAATCTCTATTTGTGGGGAACAAAAGGACGCCAATTGTGTTTGGGTGCCACGTCGCACGACCGCGCAATTGTCTGTTAAAGCGACGCAGTGCCGAATCGCAAAAACGTGGCCTGGTCATTGGGCAGCAAAATCCTCCGGGGGGCTGAAGTGGTTAAAGGAGAATAGTACAAAAAATTGGTTAGTTAAAGAAGCTGAGGGTGAAGGTGATGGACGGGCCAATCGTGTCTCCAGACCTGAACCCTACTGATCATCTGTGGGGGGAGGGGGAGGAGCACAAGATCTCCAACATCCACCAGCCCTGTGATGTCATCATGGGGGAGGGGAAGAGGACTCCGGTGACAACCTGTGAAGCTCTGGTGACCTCCATGCCCAAGAGGGTTAAAAATAATGGCGGCCACAAAAAATATTGACAC
Source organism: Rana temporaria (assembly GCF_905171775.1). NCBI lineage: Eukaryota > Metazoa > Chordata > Amphibia > Anura > Ranidae > Rana > Rana temporaria. The sequence continues at coordinate 7,883 of NW_024404588.1, read as the reverse complement.
TTTGGGCCCAATTTGGAGATTTTCACTTAGGGGTGTCCTGACTTTTGTAGCCAGCGGTTTAGACATTAATGGCTGTGTGTTATTTGTTATACAAGCTGTACACCCCCCCTCCTTTGTACACCCCTCCCCCTCTGTACACCCCCCCTCCTTTGTACACCCCTCCCCCCGTGTACACCCCTCCCCCCCTGTGTACACCCCTCCCCCCGTGTACACTCCCCCCCCCCCCGTGTACACCCCCCCCTCCTTTGTACACCCCTCCCCCTCTGTACACCCCCCCTCCTTTGTACACCCCTCCCCCCTGTGTACACTCACTACACAACATTGTAGATACAAAGTGTAATTTCTTCAGTGTTGTCACATGAAAAGATGACTGAGGGGTGTACTTACTTTTGTCACATACTGTATGTGTGTGTATATATATATATATATACACTGTATATACCGTCTATTACACACGATATAATGTTTCCAACCTGAGAGAAATCCAGTGACCTCCTTCTGGAAAATACTCCCCCCCCCCACCCCCGTCTATCTGCAAGGCCCACCATTGGCTCAAACATTTCTCAGCCACCAACACAGATCACTCATGTAGCTTGTAGCAGCCAGGCAACCAGCATTTTCAGAAGGCCAGCACTGCCAGCCTAGGGGCCCCCCTCAGCATAGGCCCCCATTGCTGCTGTCTAAGGGGGTCCCACATACTAAATCACGTTCCCGATCCCTGCAGAGCTGGATGGAGGGACGGTGTAGTTCCGGAAATATTCAGCAGATGGCGGCGGAGCACCAAGAATTACAGAGAGAAGTCACTCCGAGTCTCATTTCTGTCACTACCGAGAATCATCCAACAAACTGATCATTACATAGAATGCAGGTTCTCCTGGGTCTCCTGGTGAGTCCTGACCATGGGCTGGCTGAGGGTCCGGGGTCAGGGGTCCAGGGTCAAGGGTCAGGGGTCTGGGGTCAGGCTCGGAGACCAGGAGCTATAGCAGTAGAGAGGCTCCCACCGATCATCAGGATAAGTATACAAGCCGGTCCCAACTGCAACCCAACAGCATTGCAACCCAACAGCATCGCAACCCGACAGCATCGCAACCCAACTGCAACCCAACAGCATCGCAACCCAACAGCACCGCAACCCAACAGCATCGCAACCCAACAGCATCGCAACCCAACAGCATCGCAACCCAACAGCATCGCAACCCAACAGCACCACAACCCAACAGCATCGCAACCCAACAGCATCGCAACCCAACAGCATCGCAACCCAACAGCATCGCAACCCAACTGCAACCCAACAGCACCGCAACCCAACAGCATCGCAACCCAACAGCATCGCAACCCAACAGCATCGCAACCCAACAGCATCGCAACCCAACAGCATCACAACCCAACAGCATCGCAACCCAACAGCATCGCAACCCAACAGCATCGCAACCCAACTGCAACCCAACAGCACCGCAACCCAACAGCACCGCAACCCAACAGCATCGCAACCCAACAGCATCGCAACCCAACAGCATCGCAACCCAACTGCAACCCAACAGCACCGCAACCCAACAGCACCGCAACCCAACAGCATCGCAACCCAACAGCATCGCAACCCAACAGCATCGCAACCCAACAGCACCGCAACCCAACAGCATCGCAACCCAACAGCATCGCAACCCAACAGCATCGCAACCCAACAGCATCGCAACCCGACAGCACCGCAACCCAACAGCATCGCAACCCAACAGCATCGCAACCCAACTGCAACCCAACAGCATCGCAACCCAACAGCACCGCAACCCAACAGCATCGCAACCCAACAGCATCGCAACCCAACAGCATCGCAACCCAACAGCATCGCAACCCAACAGCACCACAACCCAACAGCATCGCAACCCAACAGCATCGCAACCCAACAGCATCGCAACCCAACTGCAACCCAACAGCACCGCAACCCAACAGCACCGCAACCCAACAGCATCGCAACCCAACAGCATCGCAACCCAACAGCATCGCAACCCAACAGCACCACAACCCAACAGCATCGCAACCCAACAGCATCGCAACCCAACAGCATCGCAACCCAACAGCATCGCAACCCAACTGCAACCCAACAGCACCGCAACCCAACAGCACCGCAACCCAACAGCATCGCAACCCAACAGCATCGCAACCCAACAGCACTGCAACCCAACAGCATCGCAACCCAACAGCATCGCAACCCAACAGCATCGCAACCCAACAGCATCGCAACTCAATAGCATCACAACCCAACTGCACCGCAACCCAACAGCATCGCAACCCAACAGCATCGCAACCCAACAGCATCGCAACCCAACAGCATCGCAACCCAACAGCATCGCAACCCAACAGCATCGCAACCCAACAGCACCGCAACCCAACAGCATCGCAACCCAACAGCATCGCAACCCAACAGCATCGCAACTCAATAGCATCACAACCCAACTGCATCGAAACCCAACTGCACCGCAACCCAACAGCATCGCAACCCAACAGCATCGCAACCCAACAACATTGCAACCCTACTGCATCGAAACCCAACTGCACCACAACCCAACAGCATCGCAACCCAACTGCATCAAAATCCAACTGCTCCTCAACCCAACAGCATCGCAACCCAACTGCATCGCAACCCAACAGCATCGCAACCCAACAGCACCGCAACCCAACAGCATCGCAACCCAACAGCACCGCAACAGCCTCGTAACCCAACAGCATCGAAACCCAACTGCACCGCAACCCAACAGCATCGCAACCCAACAACATTGCAACCATACTGCATCGAAACCCAACTGCACCACAACCCAAAAGCATCGCAACCCAAAAGCATCGCAACCCAACTGCATCAAAATCCAACTGCTCCTCAACCCAACAGCATCGCAACCCAACTGCATCGCAACCCAACAGCATCGCAACCCAACAGCATCGCAACCCAACAGCATCGCAACCCAACAGCATCGCAACCCAACTGCATCGAAACCCAACTGCATCGCAACCCAACTGCACAGCAAAAACCTCGTAACCCAACTGCTCCTCAACCCAACCGCACCACAACCCAGCAGCATTGCAACCCAACTACATTGAAACCCTACTGGGTCATTCATCCCTTCATGGGGTTTGTGAATAGAAATTTGATTCCTCTTTGGTCTATTTTTATCTAAAGCAAAAATTAAGCCGGCAACTCGATAAGTCGATATCCTTTAATTGGCTAGATTATATACACAGGATCGATTAGGATCGATTAGGAATTAGGATCGATTAGGAATTAGGATCGATTAGGAATTAGGATCGATTAGGAATTAGGATCGATTAGAAATTAGGATCGATTAGAAATTAGGATCGATTAGAAATTAGGATCGATTAGAAATTAGGATCGATTAGGAATTAGGATCGATTAGGAATTTGGATCGATTAGAAATTAGGATCGATTAGGAATTAGGATCGATTAGAAATTAGGATCGATTAGAAATTAGGATCGATTAGAAATTAGGATCGATTAGGAATTAGGATCGATTAGGAATTAGGATCGATTAGAAATTAGGATTGATTAGGAATTAGGATCGATTAGAAATTAAGATTAATTAGGAATTGGGATCGATTAGGAATTAGGATCGATTAGGAATTAGGATCGATTAGGAATTAGGATCGATTAGAAATTAAGATTAATTAGGAATTGGGATCGATTAGGAATAAGGATCGATTAGAAATTAGAGTCACGCCCCCATTTCCCCTCCTCAAACACGTTGGAAAGGGTTAAAGACGTGGCGATTGGGCGGCGCATAGAGAGCGAGCGATCGTTTCACCTCTATGAAGATTTGATCTTAGATCTCGGATGGGCCGGCCTGTGACGTCACCGCGCTGCGCATGCACGTGCTACAAACACTGAGGGAGGGTTATAGGGGAGGCCCCGAGGGGGCGGGTCCTATAAAGCTTTGCCAGCGTCCAATCACCTGAAGGTACACGCCTGTACCCCGGAATATGGAATTTCCTCCGATCATCGTTCATCTGGCTGATCGGTTTTTATATATTTATTTTGTTCTGTATTTCTATTGGACGAGAGTCTTTTTTTCAACCTAACTATAAATAAAACAAAAAAACACAAAAACCCAGAAAGAATATCGGAAGACATTATTGTGGATGTCATTCACATAAAGAGCCATCAGGGGGCTCCAGAGTCCACTTCAATACAAAACCAGCTGAAAGGACTATCGATGGATGGAAACGCGTCAGTGAATTGTCCGCACTTTTCTGGCTCCCCAAGTCCCGCCCCTCATTCATGAAAACTTCCCAACCGCTTTGTTAAAGTAATTCCAAAGCCAGAAATATTTTTGTGTTCCTTGTTTAGTACCCCTCCCCCTTTATACTTAGCTGAGCCCCCATTGGCTGCGCCCATCTGCAGCCTTACTTCCTTCTCTCACAAGCTTTGCTGGGGCAGCGGGAGCCGTTGGCTGTCAATCAAAGCTAGTGACGGGGGAGGGGCCGAGTCCCACTATGTGTGTCCATAGATGCAGACAGTGAGCGATACAAGAAACTCCACCCAATCATACGAGGGTCCAACGCGTTCCACCCAATCATACTGCATTGAGGTCCAACGCGTTCCACCCAATCATACTGCATTGAGGTCCAACGCGTTCCACCCAATCATACTGCACTGAGTTCCAACGCGTTCCACCCAATCATACTGCACTGAGTTCCAACGCATTTCACCCAATACTGTCCCTTCTTCAGAGGGAGAGGGGAGGTCCAAAGTCTGACCAATCCAATTCCATCACCAAGAAATCTCCATAACATCTAAATCGGTAATTACCCCTCACCGGGCGACACTCTGCACTTTACATAATATACTACTCTCTGTTGTGCCGCCCTCTCTACTTCTCTCTATACCACCCTCTATATCGCCCTGCGCACTGCCCTTCACACCGCCCTCTGTACTTCCCCCTATACCTCTCTCTATACCACCCTCTATCCCGTCCTCCATACCGTCCTCTATACCACCCTCCTTACCGCCCTCTATACCACCCTCCTTACCGCCCTCTATACCACCCTCCATACCGTCCTCTATACCACCCTCCATACCGTCCTCTATACCACCCTCCATACTGTCCTCTATACCACCCTCCTTACCGCCCTCTATACCACCCTCCTTACCGCCCTCTATACCACCCTCCATACCGTCCTCTATACCACCCTCCATACCGTCCTCTATACCACCCTCCATACCGTCCTCTATACCACCCTCCATACTGTCCTCTATACCACCCTCCTTACCGCCCTCTATACCACCCTCCATACCGTCCTCTATACCACCCTCCATACCGTCCTCTATACCACCCTCCATACTGTCCTCTATACCACCCTTCATACCGTCCTCTATACCACCCTCCATACCGTCCTCTATACCACCCTCCATACCGTCCTCTATACCGCCCTCTATACCGCCCTCCATACCACCCTCCATACCGTCCTCTATACCACCCTCTATACCGCCCTCCATACCGCCCTCTATACCACCCTCCATACCGTCCTCTATACCACCCTCCATACCGTCCTCTATACCACCCTCCATACCGCCCTCTATACCACCCTCCATACCGTCCTCTATACCACCCTCCATACCGTCCTCTATACCACCCTCCATACCGTCCTCTATACCACCCTCCATACCGCCCTCTATACCTCTCTCCATACCGTCCTCTATACCACCCTCCATACCGCTCTCCATACCGTCCTCTATACCACCCTCCATACCGCCCTCTATACCACCCTCCATACCGTCCTCTATACCTCTCTCCATACCACCCTCCATACCGTCCTCTATACCACCCTCCATACCGTCCTCTATACTGCTCTCTATACCTCTCTCCATACCACCCTCCATACCGTCCTCTATACCACCCTCCATACCGTCCTCTATCCCACCCTCCATACCGTCCTCTATACTGCCCTCTATACCTCTCTCCATACCGTCCTCTATACCTCTCTCCATACCGTCCTCTATACCACCCTCCATACCGTCCTCTATACCACCCTCCATACCGTCCTCTATACCACCCTCCATACCGTCCTCTATACCACCCTCCATACCGTCCTCTATACCACCCTCCATACCGTCCTCTATACCACCCTCCATACCGTCCTCTATACCACCCTCCATACTGCCCTCTATACCTCTCTCCATACCACCCTCCATACCGTCCTCTATACCACCCTCCATACCGTCCTCTATACTGCTCTCTATACCTCTCTCCATACCACCCTCCATACCGTCCTCTATACCACCCTCCATACCGTCCTCTATACCACCCTCCATACCGTCCTCTATACCACCCTCCATACCGTCCTCTATACCACCCTCCATACCGTCCTCTATACCACCCTCCATACCGTCCTCTATACCACCCTCCATACTGTCCTCTATACCACCCTTCATACCGTCCTCTATACCACCCTCCATACCGCCCTCTATACCACCCTCCATACCGTCCTCTATACCACCCTCCATACTGTCCTCTATACCACCCTCCATACCGCCCTCTATACCACCCTCCATACCGTCCTCTATACCACCCTCCATACTGTCCTCTATACCACCCTCCATACCGTCCTCTATACCACCCTCCATACCATCCTCTATACTGCCCTCTATACCGCCCTCTATCCCATCCGCTATACCACCCTCCATACCGTCCTCTGTACCTCTCTCTATACCACCCTCTCTACTGGCCTCTGTACCTCTCTCCATACCACTCTATTGATCTCGATACCAATTTTCCAGAAGAGTGGAGAATGTCACCTCTTTCTTGTTTCTCAGGCTCTGGAAGTATCCATGTCCCCTGTACCCCCAGCACCCAATCTGCTGACGTCTGTAGAATGCGCCCCGATTGGATTGGATGTGATCTTCCCAATATCACCCAATCTCCACCATAGACAACCGCATTGTACAGTCCGTCTAATCATCCACACCTCGTACAAGGGGATTGGCAGAAGAGAAAAACGATCGCCTCCCAGAGGAAATGTCATGACTTATAGGAGATACAGGAGAAGTGGGAGGGGTAACATGATTAGTGGGAAGGGTAATATGACTAGTGGGAGGGGTAACATGAATAGTGGGAGGGGTAATATGACTAGTGGGAGGGGTATTATGACTAGTGGGAGGGGCTCTGTATTGCAGTGGTAGGGAATGTTGTTCTATAAATGGGAGGAACTGCAGCGAATAATAGGAGGAGGAGGAGTTACTATGGAAACTTGAAAGGGGGAAGAGTTATAATGTGATGGGAGTATTTATAGGAGGAGGGGAGTTATATGGAATGAGGGGTGGTATAAGTGAGGAGGGGGAGGAGTTATAATGTGATGGGAGTATTTATAGGAGGAGGGGAGTTATATGGAATGAGGGGTGGTATAAGTGAGGAGGGGGAGGAGTTATAATGTGATGGGAGTATTTATAGGAGGAGGGGAGTTATATGGAATGAGGGGTGGTATAAGTGAGGAGGGGGAGGAGTTATAATGTGATGGGAGTATTTATAGGAGGAGGGGAGTTATATGGAATGAGGGGTGGTATAAGTGAGGAGGGGGAGGAGTTATAATGTGATGGGAGTATTTATAGGAGGAGGGGAGTTATATGGAATGAGGGGTGGTATAAGTGAGGAGGGGGAGGAGTTATAATGTGATGGGAGTATTTATAGGAGGAGGGGAGTTATATGGAATGAGGGGTGGTATAAGTGAGGAGGGGGAGGAGTTATAATGTGATGGGAGTATTTATAGGAGGAGGGGAGTTATATGGAATGAGGGGTGGTATAAGTGAGGAGGGGGAGGAGTTATAATGTGATGGGAGTATTTATAGGAGGAGGGGAGTTATATGGAATGAGGGGTGGTATAAG
>NW_024404587.1:0-72133 GCF_905171775.1 Rana temporaria | reverse complement strand
CGGTGTAATTGAATTACACCGTCGGATCCTAGGATGCAATACTTCGGCCGCCGCTGGGGGGAGTTTGCGTCGTAAACCAGCGTCAGGTATGCAAATTAGCAGTTACAGCGATCCACAAAGGTTTTTCCCGTCGTTACGTTGTCGCAAGTTTTAGATTCCCGTCACAAAGATAGGGGTACTTTAACATGGTGTAAAATTACTCCACCATGTTAAAGTATGCCTATCTTTCCCGCGTCGCTTTTGAATTTTTTTGTTTTCCCGGCGTAAGTACGTTACGCGCTTCGCGATTCTCAACACGTCGGCGCGTCGTAATTTCGCGCAAAGCACGTCAGGAAATTTGCGAACGGAGCATGCGCAGTACGTTTGCCCCATTTGAATTGGGCCGCCTTGCACCGGACGTGTTTACGATACACCGCCGCAAGTTTCCAGGTAAGTGCTTTGTGGATCGGGCACTTAGACTGAAAGCTTGCGGCGGTGAAACGTAAACGGGTTACGTTACGCTGCGCTGCAGGTACGAGAATCTGGCCCAAAATATCCAGCCTGTCGCCCAGCCAGCAGTTGATAGAAGAATCTTAAAACAAATTAAAAGAAAAGAAAATAAAACATTTCTTCAGGGCGATAGGCCCAAAGTGAACCATGACCTTCTCTGCTAGGCAGGAAAAAACTGAGGCTGCATGCTGCAGGGAGGAGGGTTGTGTCCAGAGGGACCATCCCCTGGGCAGGGCTGTTCAACTCTGTTAAAGTAACATGTATTTAAATATCTAACATGTTCTGCCTAGTCCTCTCCTATGAACAGGAACATAACTAATATGTCAAGACTTTGAAGGCTGTGTCCGTCCATGGATGATAAGAGAAAAGCAGTTTTCTCTCTAGCAGCCTTAGCAAACGGGATTTGCCAATACCCCTTGGTAAGGTCTAATGTAGTGATATACCTGGCTGGACCTAGTCTCTCAATAAGCTCATCTACCCGGGGCATGGGTAGCCATCAAACCGTGAAACCTCATTAAGTTTCCGTAAATCATTGCAGAGTCCCTTTGGGCTTTGGTACCAACACAATCGGACTCGACCACTCACTCTGCGATTCATCAATAATCTCCAGGTCTAGCATCTTCTTCACTTCCTCTGAAACGGCCTTCCTTGGAGCCTCTGGGATGTGGTAGGGTCGGACAAAAACTTTGACTCCAGGTTTTGTGATAATATTATACTCTATGACACTAGTTAGTCCTGGCAAGTCTGAAAACTTTTCTTTATTTCTCAGCAAGAACTCCTTTGCCTGCTGACTTTGAATCTTAGGCAGGGTATTAGCTACTTGGACACTCTCCACCCCAACCTGAGGCTCAAGTCTTGCACTAGCCAGGGAGGTCATCGGTTCCCTGTCTGTCCAGGGCTTTAACAAGTTTAGATGATATATCTGATACGGTTTCCTCTTGCCTGGCTGGTGGACTCTATAATTTACCTCTCCCACTTTTTCCACAACTTCAAAGGGAACTTGCCATCTGGCCAAGAATTGACTTTCCACAGTGGGAATCAGCAAAGCTACTTGATCCCCCACTTGGAAGTGCCTTCTTTTAGCAATCCTGTTATAGACCTGTCGTTGAGCCTCCTGGGCTTTTTGAAAATGCTCTTTGACTAGTGGCATCACGGTTTGGATCCTTTTCTGCATTTGGGAGACATATTTAAGAACACTCTTATGCTGAACAGTTTAAATTTCCCATTCCTCTTTAATAAAGTCAAATAGTCCGAGAGGTCTCCGCCCATACACCAACTCAAAGGGCTAAAACCCAGTGGAGGCCTGGGGCACTTTCCGGATAGCAAACAGGAGAGCTGGTAACAAGCAGTCCCAGTCTTTCCCATTCCTATTGTACTACTCTCTTGAGCAGGGATCTTCAAACTACGGCCCTCCAGCTGTTGCAGAACTACACATCCCATGAGGCATTGTAAAACTCTGATATTCACAGACATGACTAGGCATGATGGGAATTGTAGTTCCTGAACAACTGGAGGGCCAAAGTTTGAAGACCCATGCTCGGCAGCATAGACTTAAGGGTCTTATTAAAGCGTTCCACCAACCCGTCCGTTTGGGGATGATAGAACGATGTGCGCAGCTGTTTAATCCGGAACAGCTTGCACACATCGGCCATAACCCTTGACATAAACGGGATGCCCTGGTCTGTGAGTATTTCCTTGGGAAAACCAGTCTGTGTAAACAACTGGAATATTCTGCAGTGGTAGCGCCTCAGGATAATGGGTGGCATAGTCGAGAATCACCAGTATGTAGGAGTGACCTCGAGCCAACTTTACCAAAGGACCCACTATATCCATGGCTATCCTCTCGAATGGGACCTCAATTATGGGCAGAGAGACCAAAGGGCTCCAAAAGTGAGTCACCAGAGGGGTCAACTGACAAGTGGGACAAGTGTACAAGAGTGTTTCTTTACCTCTGCTTTCAAACCTGGCCAGTAAAACCGGTCGGTGATCCGTGCCTCTGTCTTCTCAACTCCCAGGTGTCCCCCTAACACAGAGGTTTCCAAACTGCGGCCCGAGGGCCTTATGTGGCCCTTTGCTAGCCTTTATCCGGCCCTTGGGGCACAATTCCTCCCACTGACATGAGGCACTATTCCTCCCATTGACACCAACAATGGGGCACTAAATTATCCACTGATACCAATGATGGGATACTACTCCTCCTACTAATAGGGGGAATACTCCTCTTCCTATTGACCACTAACTCTGAGGCTATATATGCTCTCACTGATACAGGGCCCGTGACTTTTTCTTCCCTTGCTGGCCCCAATCCGGCCCTCCTAAAGTCTGAAGGGCAATAAAGTGGCCCTTTGTTTGTAAAGTTTGGAGACCCCTGCCCTAACACATTGTCACGGGCCAGATCCAGAACCTTTCGTCTATATTGTTGGGGTACCAACAATTGTTCTACCACATTTTCTCTCACTTTGGTAACCCAATACAGCAATTCATTATATATTGTGAAATGTGGCCACCGCTCATTTGCACCTGGCTCTTGGGGAACCCCATTTACTACTACCACTTGTTCCCGTGCATGGGCCAAAGTGGGGTCCTGCATCTGAGCAGTACCAAATGCCCCCTGGGGAACACCCAAATCTGGCAGGGTAGGGGTAGAGACCACTTCCTCATCTTCTTACCCCAGCATTACCTGAAGTGGGGAAGGTTCCCCCCTCTCAGTGTTCTGGTAGGTCTGTGGACCACATATCTTGACATTCTCAACAGGATCAGCACTACTTTCATCACCATTAACCAAATCATTAGCATTTTCATCATCTGGATCTACATTAACCACTTAAGCCCCGGACCAAAATGCTGCCTAAAGACCCAAGGGGTTTTTACAGTTCAGGACTGCGTCGCTTTAACAGACAATTGCGCGGTCGTGCGACGTGGCTCCCAAACAAAATTGGCATCTTTTTTTCCCCACAAATAGAGCTTTCTTTTGGTGGTATTTGATCACCTCTGCGGTTTTTATTTTTTGCGCTATAAACAAAAATAGAGCGACAATTTTGAAAAAAATGCAATATTCTTTACTTTTTGCTATAATAAATATCCCCCAAAAACATATATAAAAAAAATTTTTCCTCAGTTTAGGCCGATACGTATTCTTCTACCTATTTTTGGTAAAAAAAATCGCAATAATCGTTTATCGGTTGGTTTGCGCAAAATTTATAGTGTTTACAAAATAGGGGATAGTTTTTTTTGCATTTTTATTTATTTTAATTTTTTTACTACTAATGGCGGCGATCAGTGATTTTTTTCGTGACTGCGACATTATGGCGGACACTTCGGACAATTTTGACACATTTTTGGGACAATTGTCATTTTCACAGCAAAAAATGCATTTAAATTGCATTCTTTATTGTGAAAATGACAGTTTCAGTTTGGGAGTTAAACACAGGGGGCGCTGTAACATTTAGGGATCACTGTGTATGTGTTTACTAGTGTAGGGGGGTGTGGCTGTAGGAATGACGTCATCGATCGTGTCTTCCCTATAAAGGGAATGACGCAATCGATGCGCCGACACAGTGAAGCACGGGGAAGCCGTGTTTACACACGGCTCTCCCCGTTCTTCAGCTCCGGGGAGCGATCGCGACAGAGCGGCTATAAACGAATAGCCGCGCCGTCGTCCCGGATCGCTCCTGAAGCCACGGGGACCGCCGCATGTACGGGGGGGTCCCGATCGGACCCCCGACCCACGTCAAGCAGAGGACGTATATATACGTGGATGTGCCTGCTTGTGCCATTCTGCTGACGTATATGTACATGAGGCGGTCCTTAAGTGGTTAAGAACATTTGCCAGTTCAGGGTTATTCCTCTCAGCAGCAGGAACAGAGAGACTAGTTTCTCACCAGTCTCTGAACTGTTTTCCTTGTTCCCACAGTTTTGTAAACAATGGACAGTCTCGTCCTATTATAACATCATGTACCAAGTTCTTTGCCACCCCAACCTCTTGAGTACCAGTGCCACATGCTGTGGAGATGGACACCGAGATGAAAGGGTGTACTCTCTAAGGTCCCGTGAATGCACACCACGCGTAAAGTTTTGCTTTCCGGACCGATCTTACCCAATTACTCTAGGATAAACCAGGGTTACCATGCTTCACACAAATTTTTCCTCACCCAGGTCGAGATGTGTAAAAAGAAAAACAGGAAAAAGCGCCTCTGAGTCATCTGGTTTAATTAAAATTACTAGTGTAGATATCCAACACTTACATTTAACATTGCAGGAACAAGGGTGTAAGTGAAGATATTTTGAGTGGAGCCAGGTCGTGCCTCAATCCGGTGAAAAAAGCTCAGATCAGCTGGCTGGGAGAGCCGAATCTTGTGGCTGTGTAGGAGCGGTGCACAGGCATGGCGCTCATTCTGAAGGATAGTGATGTCAGTGGGACAGTGGCTGACACGGGTCAAGGTAGTACACAGAGCCAGCGCTAGTCTATAGCAAAACTGCGCGCTCCTTTCTCAAGTGTAGGTCGAGATGTGTGGTGCATACTTTATGGACATAAAAAGACCCCCTCCAGGGAACCCCGCATTCCATGGGCTCCTCTTGCAGTGAGCAGTGTGCCCGGGTATGACCCCAGGAATGACATTGCCAACATTGTACATCCCCCTCTCCGAACAGGAACAGAACGCTGAGGAGGTACCGGGAGTGACTCTTGGCCTTCCAGGGTGTTTGCTCCAGGGCTCCTTGGAACATCCTTTCGAAGGGCAGCAGTTGATCGAACAGGCCGTGGCAGACTGGGACCTTGGCGCTTGGTAGGGCCGAGCAGGTCCTCCACCACTGTATATTGTTCCACCATCTCGACAGGGAGGTTTACTGTTTTGAGGTCTCCATGGCTAACCCACCGTTGAAGGTCGTCTGGCAGGGATCTCAGATATCGGTCCAGCATGACCCGTTACACGATCTGGGGGCCAGACAACACCTCAGGCTGCAGCCATTTTTTACCAGTTGCACCAGGTCATGCATTTGAGACCGGGGTGGCTGATCTGGACAATACTTCCATTGGTGTACTCGTTGGGCCCGAACGGCGGTAGTCACCCTCAGACGAGACAGAATTTCTGCCTTTAGCTTTTGATAATATTTAGCATCATCTGGTGGCAGGTCGAAGTAGGCTTTTTGAGGATCTCCGTGAGAAAAGGCACAATGAGGCCGGCCCACTGGTCTTGAGGCCACCCTTCTCTCTCTGCCGTCCTCTCAAATGTAGCAAAAAATGCCTCTAAATCATCGCTCAGGGACAACTTCTGCAGAAAATGGCTTTCCCTCACAGTCACCTGGTTGCCAGGGGCAACAGCTGCTTGCTCCTGACCCTAAGACAGCTGCTGCACTGCTTCCTTTAAGGCAGTCACCTGAGCCTGCATAACCCCTTGCTGGGTCGCTTGCTGGGCTGCCAACTGGGCTGCCAGCGCCTCTTTGTGGTGAGTTTGTTGTACCTCCAGCTGGGTTGCTGAGCGCCGATTAGCTTCCTCATGGCAAGTCTGCGCTTTCATATTAGCCAGGGACAACTGTTTAATTAGCTCCTCCATTGCTTCAGCGTTCAATGTTTGTGCAGCTTTAACCCAGGACATAAATACAATGTACTGTCCCTTTAAATGTCATTTTTTTTTAAGTCCAATGCAAATATATATATATATATATATATATATATATATATATATATATATATATATATATATATGTTTTTTTTTTTTTTTTTTCCTTCTCATGCTTGTTATTCTGTCCTGCCTGCATTCTCCACCACTGTAAAGTAATGGGAAACAGCTAGGTCGCAGGACACAGGCTTTTCAATCCAAAAGGAGGTTTATTAAATTTAAAGCGAAGTTCCACCCAAAAGTGGAACTTCCGCTTAATCCACTCCTCGCCCCCCTACATGCCACATTTGGCATGCCATTTTTTTGGGGGGGAGAGTGGGGGCTTCAGGAGGAGTGGGACTTCCTTCCCACTTCCTCCTTCCGCCGTGGGGCTGCAAAGGCGAATAGTCTAATCGCCTTTTGGCAGCCCCTCCCTGTAGGCGATCGCCTGGGACACGTGACAGGTCCCAGGCGATCGCCTGTCCAATCAGATGGCGCAGCGCCGCTCACGCATGTGCAGTGGGTGCCCGGCCGTGAAGCCGAAAGCTGTCACGGCCGGGTGCCCACACTTAGAATGAAGATGACGGCCGGAGAGGGGGGGAGAGGAGCGGAGCCCCGGCCGGCGCGTCGCTGGAACGTGGAGCAGGTGAGTGTATGTTTATTAACCACTTCCCGACCGCCGCATGTACATATACGTCGGCAGAATGGCACGTACAGGCACATTGGCGTACCTGTACGTCCCTGCCTAGACGTGGGTCTGGGGTCCGATCGGGACCCCCCCGCTACACGCGGCGGTCGGGTTCCCTCGGGGAGCGATCCGGGACGATGGCGCGGCTATTTGTTTATAGCCGCTCCGTCGCGATCGCTCCCCGGAGCTGAAGAACGGGGAGAGCCGTATGTAAACACGGCTTCCCCGTGCTTCACTATGGCGCTGCATCGATCGAGTGATCCCCTTTATAGGGGAGACTCGATCGATGACGTCATTCCTACAGCCACACCCCCCTACAGTTGTAAACACACACTAAGTGTACACTAAATCCTACAGCGCCACCTGTGGTTAACTCCCAAACTGCAACTGTCATTTTCACAATAAAGAATGCAATTTAAATGCATTTTTTGCTGTGAAAATGACAATGGTCCCAAAAATGTGTAAAAATTGTCCGAAATGTCCGCCATAATGTCGCAGTCACGAAAAAAATCGCTGATCGCCGCCATTAGTAGTAAAAAAAAAATAGTTAATAAAAATGCAATAAAACTATCCCCTATTTTGTAAACGCTATAAATTTTGCGCAAACCAATCGATAAACGCTTATTGCGATTTTTTTTTACCAAAAATAGGTACAAGAATACGTATCGGCCTAAACTGAGGAAAAATTTTTTTTTTATATATGTTTTTGGGGGATATTTATTATAGCAAAAAGTAAAAAATATTGCATTTTTTTCAAAATTGTCGCTCTATTTTTGTTTATAGCGCAAAAAATAAAAACCGCAGAGGTGATCAAATACCACCAAAAGAAAGCTCTATTTGTGGGGAAAAAAAGACGCCAATTTTGTTTGGGAGCCACGTCGCACGATCGCGCAATTGTCTGTTAAAGCGACGCAGTCCCGAACTGTAAAAACACCTTGGGTCTTTAGGCAGCATATTGGTCCGGTCCTTAAGTGGTTAAAAGCCAGCAGCTAAAATTTTTGTAGCTGCTGACTTTTAATAAACATTAAAAATGAGTGGAACACCCTTTTAAATAGCTTCACAGCAGCAAAACAAAATAAATAACAGTCTCACCGACTTGTAGAGCTCAGAACTGCTGTCGCAGTTAAACAGTCCTTACTTTGTATTGCAGGTAACTTTTCCAGCTAGCAGGCTTCCAGGCAGGACACTGCCATGTGCTTTCACAGCTTTTCACCATTCACCATCCACAGTCTCCACTATTCTCCTCCACACCCACCTACAACTTCCTGTCTTGTTTTAAACCCACTTCCTTTAACAGGTGCGTTAACCATTTTTGTTCCCTTAATGGGACCACAGTCCAAACAGGCCGCAGGAAAAGAGGGGGGGACGAGAGAGCGCCCCCCCCTCCTGAACCGTACCAGGCCACATGCCCTCAACATGGGGATGATGTCCCCATGTTGATGGGCATAAGGGCCTCATCCCCACAACCCTTGCCCGGTGGTTGTGGGGGTCTGAGGGCAGGGGGCTTATCGGAATCTGGAAGCCCCTTTAACAAAGGGGACCCCCAGATTCCGCCCCCCCATGTGAATTGGTAACGGGGTACATTGTACCCCTACCATTTCACAAAGAAAGTGTAAAAGATTGTAGTTGGGATAACATTCCAGCGATGTAATACAGTCTGTCCAGCGTTGTAATCCTATGTCCCGCGGTGATCCGATGTCCAGCAATGCTTCAGTCTCTACTCCACACAAAACCCCCATGATGCGTAAGAGGGGCAGGTGGTCAAGAAGGGATGCCAACCAATAGTGATCCTTCTCCTTGATGCAACGTATTTTTGTGTCCTTATGCAGGCTTTGAATAATGAGGGAGCTCGTGCACCGCAAGTTTGCGGAGGCATGAGATGAAGACTCCTCAGGGTCACTGAGGATTACATTATCTGAAACTGCCTTCTCCCAGCCATGTACTACTCCCAAGGGTTCTGGGAATGGAAAACCATCTGTTAAAGATGTATGTCTTCCCCCTGCGGCAATGGCTCCAAAACTGCCAGAATCCTCCTCCTCCCTCTCCTCTTGTGTGTTGTATGGCATCACAAGAATGTGTCTGCATAAATCGGACCTTGAGAGGAAAGGAAGTCCTCCTCTTCCTCCCACTGCTCTGCCTCGAGTACCCTGTTCATAATGCCACGCAGTCTGCTCCAGCAGGAACACAACAGGGACTGTATCACTGATGCATGCATTGTCACGGCTCACCATCCTTGTTGCCCTCTTCAAATGGTGACAGCACATTGCATGCATCTTTTATCAGCAGCCCTTGATGTGCATACTCACAGTGTACTCGTTGATGGTCCTCTGCTGCATGTGCAGCCATTGCAGCATTGACAAAGTTGAGTTCCACCTTGTGGGCATGTCACAAATCAGGCGGTTTATGGGCAGGTGGAATTCCCACTGAATTTCAGCCAACTGAGCACTGGCTGTGTAAGAGGGGGCGGGTAACCGCCCCACGTTATTGGGCAACCCCCTGCTTTCTTCGGCAAGCGGGGCTTACCCAATGACGTGGGCGGGTGACCACGCCCCGTGACGTCAAAGGGCGGGGTCACCTGCCCAAGTCATTGGGTAAGCCCCTCTTGCCGGAGAAAGCTAGGGCTTACATTTTGTGCAGGGACAGTTCTAAACACGGGAACTTTAAGCATTATTAAAATCATTGCTCCCGAAAAAAACATCTGGCCCGGATTCAGAAAGCCCGGCGTAACTTTGTGCAGGCGTAGCGTATATCAGATACGCTACGCCGCCGTAACTTAGTGATGCAGGTTCTAAATGAACCTGCACCCTAAGTTACAGTGGCGTAGCGTATGTGGTCTGGTGTAAGCCCGCGTAATACAAATTATCCAGGAAGTGGCCGTGTTGTATGTTAATGAATGGTGACCCCACGTAAATTACGTTTTTTACTAACGGCGCATGCGCCGTCCGTGGACATATCCCAGTGCGCATGCTCCAAATTACGCGGCAAAGCCTCATTGATTTCGACGTCAACGTAACTTACGCAAAGCCCTATTCGCGAACGACTTACGCAAGCGACCTAAACGACGCAAAATTCGACGCTGGCCCGACGACCATACTAAACATTGGCTACGCCTCATATAGCAGGGGTAACTTTACGCCGGAAAAAGCCTTGCATAAACGACGTAAAAATGCGCCGGGCGGACGTACGTTTCTGAATCGGCGTATCTACCAAATTTACATATTCTAGGCGTAAATCTCCGGAAGCGGCACCTAGCGGCCAGCGTAAATATGCAACTAAGATACGACGGCGTAAGAGACTTACGTCAGTCGTATCTTAGCCACATTTCGGCGTATCTTGCTTTCTGAATACAGAAAGAAGATACGCCGGCGCATCCTAGAATTTACGTGGCGTATCAATAGATACGCCAACATAAACTCTTTCTGAATCCGGGCCATTTGTTTTTAAAACTTTTTTTGCATTGATACATGTCCCCTGGGGCAGGAGCCAGGTCCCCAAATACTTTTTATGACAAGCACTTGCATATTAACCTTTAAAATGAGCACGTTTGATTTTTCATATTTTAAACACGGGATCCATATTCGTGTCCCATAGACTTTAACGGTGTTCGAACAAATTTTTTTGCCTGTTCGCATGTTCTGGTGCGAACCGAACCGGGGGGGAGGGTTAATCCCTAGTCCACAGGCAAAGGTGGAGGTGGCCATTCCTCAGGCAGGACATAATTTCCTCTGTTTAGTGATGTTGCCCGTGCTATCCAGCCACAGCATGCAGATGAGGTGGTGGATTGGTTTACTAAACCATCCTCCTCATCCTCCGTCACCCAAGCAGAGACTAGTGTGCAGTCCCCTGCAGCTGCCAGAGTGGCAAAACCTGCTTCTTTGTCCACAGCTATTCCTGCCATAGCCCCAGCATAGAGTAGTCA
Source organism: Rana temporaria (assembly GCF_905171775.1). Lineage (NCBI taxonomy): Eukaryota > Metazoa > Chordata > Amphibia > Anura > Ranidae > Rana > Rana temporaria. The sequence goes on along the minus strand of NW_024404587.1, from coordinate 61,440 downwards.
GCTGAGTTATTTTAACACAGCATCAGCCACTTGCTTCTTGACATTGCACAGCCATTACTCAATTCAGATGTTGGATCTGAGTCTGAGGTTCAGGAAGGCAGGAACATGAGCCTACAGAGAGGGGAGAACACTGGTACACAAATTGTCAGGCATGTTCCAGGTCCTTGTAGCACATCTGCCAGCAGCACACCACCAGCTGTAGACTTTAGCTGGCAAATATCTCTGCCCCATCTGCTGCAGCAGAAAAAAAACACATGCCCAGCGTCTAAATGCAAGCATGTTAAAGCTGCTGGATCTACAACGTCTGCCTTTTCATCTGGTGGATTATGCCCCCTTCCATGAATTTGCAGAATGTGCTGTACCACAATGGCAGGTTCCCAGTCAATATTTATTTTCACGCAAGGCCATTCCACCTGTCTATCATCACGTGGAAGGCAATGTTGTGGCATTATTGGGTAACTCTGCTTGCGGATGCAGGATGCAGAACAGGGCTCAGTGCTGCAGCTAGTGGTGATGATTCCAGATTTGTCAGCTCTACCCCCCTCCTCCTCCTCCATGCCCTCCTCTGCTGAATTTTCCTTTGAACCTCAATTACCCCCTAAGCGTTCAAATAGATATCCAATGAGTCAGGCTGAAAGTTGCCATGCAGTGCTTCAGCTGGCGTGCCTAGGGGACAGGAACCATACCGGAGCAGAGATTCTTGCAGTTCTGCAGGAACAGACCCAAAGGTGGTTCATGCCATGCCAGCTGGAGCCAGGAATGGTGGTGTGTGATAATGGCACAAACCTCCTTTCCCCCTTAGACAGGGAAAGTTGACACATGTGCCATGCCTGGCACATGTCCTCAATTTGGTGGTGCAGCATTTCCTAAACAGGTACCCAGGGTTGGAAGATCTACTAAAGCAGGCCAGAAGAGTGTGTGGCCATTTTAGGCGGTCATACACAGCCAGTGCTCGGTTGGCTGAAACTCAGTGGAAATTCCACCTGCTCATAAACCACTTGATTTGTGACATGCCCACCATGTGAAAATTTACTTTGGCAATGCTGCAGCGGCTGCACATGTAGCAGAGAGCCGTCAAGGAGTACCTGTGTGAGTATGGCAAAATGACAGGCTCAGGCTTTTTTTCCAGATGCTAATGGCTGCTCATAAAGGATGCATGCACTGTACTGTAACCATTTCAGGAGGCCACAAGGATGGTGAGCCGTGACAATGCATGCATCAGTGACACAATCCCTGTTGTGTTCCTGCTAGAGCAGACTCTGCATGGCATTATGGACAAGGCACTCGAGGCAGAGTAGCGGGAGGAGGAGGAGGACTTATTTTCCTCTAAAGGCGCACTTTATGCAGACATCATTGTTCCTATGCCACAGAACACACAAAAGGAGAGAGAGGAGGAGGATTCTGGCACTTTGGAAGGCATTGAAGCAGAGGAAGACATATAGCAAGCATTAAGAGATGGTTTTCCATCCGCTGAACCCTTCGGAGTAGTATGTGGCTGGGAGGAGGCAGTTCCAGTTTCTCTAATCCTCTGTGACCCAGAGGAGTCTGCTTCTCATGCCTCTGCAAATTTGCTTCAAAGCCTGCGAAAGGACCCAAGAAAATGTGCCGTAAAGGAGAAAGATCACTATTGGTTGGCAACCTTCCTTGACCATCGTTATAAGGGGAAGGTCTCAGAACTCATCCTGTTCCCACAGAGAGTGCAGAAGATGAAATCTCTTGAGGACACCTTAACCACTTAAGGACCGGACCAATATGCTGCTACATGACCCAAGGGGTTTTTACAATTCGGCACTGCGTCGCTTTAACAGACAATTGCGCGGTCGTGCGACGTGGCTCCAAAACAAAATTGGCGTCCTTTTTTCCCCACAAATAGAGCTTTATTTTGGTGGTATTTGATTACCTCTGCGGTTTTTATTTTTTGCGCTATAAACAAAAATAGAGCGACAATTTTGAAAAAAATGCAATATTTTTTACTTTTTGCTATAATAAATATCCCCCAAAAACATATATAAAAATATTTTTTTTTCTCAGTTTAGGCCGATACGTATTCTTCTACCCATTTTTGGTAAAAAAATCGCAATAAGCGTTTATCGATTGTTTTGCGCAAAATTTATAGCGTTTACAAAATAGGGGATAGTTTTATTGCATTTTTATTAATTATTTTTTTTTTTACTACTAATGGCGGCGATCAGCGATTTTTTTCGTGACTGCGACATTATGGCGGACACTTCGGACAATTTTGACACATTTTTTGGACCATTGTCATTTTCACAGCAAAAAATGCATTTAAATTGCATAGGCCTGGATTCAGTAACAATTGCGCTTTTTTTACGGAGGCGCAGGGCAACATTTTTGCCCTGCGCCCCCGCAATTTTTTTTGCGCTGCCCTCCTTTAACGGAGCAGAAGCTCTGTAAATTGCGCAAGCGCGCGCAATTTAAATGATCCCGTAGGGGGCGGGAATAATTTAAATTAGGCGCGTTCCCGCGCCGATCGTAGAGCGCATGCTCCGTCGGGAAACTTTCCCGACGTGCATTGCGGCAAATGACGTCGCAAGGACGTCATTTGCTTCAAAGTGAACGTGAATGGCGTCCAGCGTCATTCACGATTCACTTACGCAAACTACGTAAATTTCAAATTTCGCTACGCGGGAACGACGGGTATAAGTAACATTGGCTGCCCCTGCTAATAGCAGGGGCAGCCTTATGCAAAAAACGCCATACGGAAACGACGTAAATTGCGTACGCAGGGCTCGCGCAACGTTGTGAATCGGTGTTAGTATGCAATTTGCATACTATACGCTGAGCACAACGGGAACGCCACCTAGCGGCCATCGCAAGAATGCAGCCTAAGATATGCGGGCATAAGAGCCTTATGCCGCGCATTTCTTAGGCTGCAGTCGGCGTAACGAGGTTCCTGAATCAGGAGCATTCGTTACGCCGGGGCAAGTAAGCAATTGCGCTGTGTAACCTATGGTTACACAGGCGCAATTGCTTCTTGAATCCAGGCCATTGTTTATTGTGAAAATGACAGTTGCAGTTTGGGAGTTAACCACAGGGGGCGCTGTAGGATTTAGTGTTCACCTAGTGTGTGTTTACAACTGTAGGGGGGTGTGGCTGTAGGACTGATGTCATCGATCGAGTCTCCCTATAAAAGGGATGACTCGATCGATGCAGCGCCATAGTGAAGCACGGGGAAGCCGTGCTTACATACGGCTCTCTCCGTTCTTCAGCTCCGGGGAGCGATCGCGACGGAGCGGCTATAAACGAATAGCCGCGCCGTCATCCCGGATCGCTCCCCGAGGGAATCTGACCGCCGCGTGTAACGGGGGGGTCCCGATCGGACCCCCGACCCACGTCTAGGCAGGGACGTACAGGTACGCCAATGTGCCTGTACATGCCATTCTGCCGACGTATATCTACATGCGGCGGTCGGGAAGCGGTTAAAGAGAAGTTTATCAAATGCTTTTCCCGACTCTGGTAGGTTACAGTATCGTGGAAAACCTAGTTTTGAGGCTTCTGTTGGTCAAGAGAGGAGTGGTGAAGAAGGCGGCCGCCTAAGTGATGTATTTCTCATTTGTTTTGGTCTCAGCTTTCACATTCTATTGGCAGCATCTTCATCACATGGTGGACAATTATCTAGGGGCAAAAACAGAGATGGAGAGCTTTCCAGTCGATGATCCACTGGCTTACTGGGTAATGAGACTAGACCATTGACCTAGAACTTGCCCAGTATACTATTGAGCTGCTGGGCTGCCCTGCATCCAGCGTGCTTTCCAATCAGACATTCAGTGAGGCTCGAGGTTTTGTTACTGATCATAAAACACGTCTGTCCACAGACTCTGTAGACCATCTGACTTTTATTAAAATGAATCAGTCCTGGATTACCAGCAGCTATGAAGCTCCTGATGCCGATGTCACAGATTAAGCATTTTTGGGATGTGGAATCTCTGCAGGACTTCTAGGCTGGATAGTGTTGGAGGTGTTGATCCGTGCATGTTAAGGGTTAGGCCCAAAAAGTTTTAAATTCAGAAACATGACAAGTTTCCACTCGAATGGCCTGGCAAGGTATGAATTTGGATTGGTGGCGATGTACTGGTGGACCTAAAGATTATTTAGGTCCACAATCAAGTTAAAGAGGTCTTCAGTGAAAAACAGCTCAAAAAAATCAAGTGGCGTTAAGTTTGCTGTTTTAACTTGAACCCTGGGCTAAGCTGTGAATGGAGGGATAACAGGAGCTGCTGAATTTGGGTGCAGCCAATTAGAATTTGCAAGCACTTCTGGAAGGACACTGTGGGCCTGATTTACTAAGCTATGTGCGCTGCGCTGGTTCATGCATTAATTAGTACTCCGGGTGGAGGCTTAATCAGGCGCATGAACCAGCGTAGCAGCCGGCGCATTGAAACTAATATGTAAAGCCGCGCCGAACTCCCTATAGAAGTCTATGGGAGAAATCAAAAGTGTTCATTTTAAAGGCTAATCTGCAAGTTTAGTCCTAAAAAGTGTTTGGGGACCTCAGTCCTGCCCCAGGGAACATGTATCAATGCTTTTTTTATTTTTTAAAACGGCCGTTTTTTCGGGAGCAGTGAAATTAATAATTCTTAAAGTGAAACAATAAAAGTGAAATATTCCTTTAAATTTCGTACCTAGGGGGGGTGTAATGTCAGCATGTGAAATAGCGCATTTTTCCCGCACTTAGAACTCCCCCTGCACAAAGTGACATTCTGAAGGAAAAAAGTCATTTAAAAATTCACACGCGGCTATAATGAATTGTCGGCTCTGACAATTCTAAAGGGATTCATTCATAAAACAAACAAAAAAATGTGTAGGGGTTCCCCCAAATTAAATTACCAGGCCCTTCAGGTCTGGAATGGATATTAAGGGGAACCCCGCCGTAAAAAACAAAAAAAAAAAAAGACGTGCGGTTCCCGGCAAATATCCATTCCAGACCCTTCAGGTCTGGTGTGGATTTTAAGGGGAACTCCACCCCAAATTGAAAAAAAAAATGGCGTGGAGTCCCCCTAAAAATCCACACCAGACCCTTATCCGAGCACGTTGACCTGGCCGGCCGCAGAAAAGAGGGGGGGACAGAGTGCGCCCCCCCCCCTCTCCTGAACCGCACCAGGCCACATGCCCTCAACATGGGGAGGATGTCCCCATGTTGATGGGGACAAGGGTCTCATCCCCACAACCCTTGCCCGGTGGTTGTGGGGGTATGCGGGCGGGAGGTTTATCAGAATCTGGAAGACCCCTTTAACAAAGGGGACCCCCAGATCCTGACCCCCCCCCTGTGTGAAATGGTAATGGGGTACATTGTACCTCTACCATTTCACCCCAAAAAAAATGTCAAAGTGATAAAAATGACAGTAGCCGGTTTTTGACAAATCTTTTAATAAAATCTTCTTTTCTTCTTTCCTTCGGGGTTCTTCCGCTGCCTCTTTCTTCTAGTCCACATCTTGCCCGACGTCTTCTTCTATCTTCTCCGTCCGTCCTTCCGCCTTCTGGTCCCGCATCTTGCCCGTTGTCTTCTCCGCCAGCCTCCTCGTCCGCATCTTGGGTCTTCTGCGGTCTTCTTCTCGGTCCGCCGCCTTCTCGTCCCCTGCCTTTGAATTGTAATTGGCCGCCGTTTTCCCGCTCCTGGGACCCGCCCCCCTCTGACGCCACAAGTAAACTCCTTAGAAGGTCATGTGCGTCAGAGGGGGGCGGGGTCGCAGAGCGTCACACAGCGGGGGAATTCAATTTCAATCGCGCCGCCCGGAGAAGAAGTTCCCGCCGTGTCACACTCATGTGACCCCGCCCCCCTCTGACGCACATGACCTTCTAAGGAGTTTACTTGTGGCGTCAGAGGGGGGCGGGTCCCAGGAGCGGGAAAACGGCGGCCAATTACAATTCAAACGCAGGGGACGAGAAGGCGGCGGACCGAGAAGAAGACCGCAGAAGACCCAAGATGCGGACGAGGAGGCTGGCGGAGAAGACAACGGGCAAGATGCGGGACCAGAAGGCGGAAGGACGGACGGAGAAGATAGAAGAAGACGTCGGGCAAGATGTGGACTAGAAGAAAGAGGCAGCGGAAGAACCCCGAAGGAAAGAAGAAAAGAAGATTTTATTAAAAGATTTGTCAAAAACCGGCTACTGTCATTTTTATCACTTTGACATTTTTTTTGGGGTGAAATGGTAGAGGTACAATGTACCCCATTACCATTTCACACAGGGGGGGGTCAGGATCTGGGGGTCCCCTTTGTTAAAGGGGTCTTCCAGATTCTGATAAACCTCCCGCCCGCATACCCCCACAACCACCGGGCAAGGGTTGTGGGGATGAGACCCTTGTCCCCATCAACATGGGGACATCCTCCCCATGTTGAGGGCATGTGGCCTGGTGCGGTTCAGGAGAGAGGGGGGGCCGCACTCTGTCCCCCCCTCTTTTCTGCGGCCGGCCAGGTCAACGTGCTCGGATAAGGGTCTGGTGTGGATTTTTAGGGGGACTCCACGCCATTTTTTTTTTCAATTTGGGGTGGAGTTCCCCTTAAAATCCACACCAGACCTGAAGGGTCTGGAATGGATATTTGCCGGGAACCGCACGTCTTTTTTTTTTTGGGGTTTTTACGGCGGGGTTCCCCTTAATATCCATTCCAGACCTGAAGGGCCTGGTAATTTAATTTGGAGGGACCCCCTTTTTTTTTTTTTTTTTTTAATGAGCAATGACTCTATTCTTTATAGCCATGAGTACTTTAACCACTTGCCCACCGGGTTAATTCTGGCACTTCTCTCCTTCATGTGAAAATCACAATTTTTTGGCTAGAAAATTAATCAGAACCCCCAAACATTATATATTTTTTTTAGCAGACATCCTAGGGAATAAAATGGCAGTCATTGCAATACTTTTTGTCACACCGTATTTGCGCAGCGGTCTTACAAGCGCACTTTTTTTGGATAAAAATCACTTTTTTGAATTAAAAAATAAGACAACAATACATTTTGCCCAATTTTTTTCTATATTGTGAAAGATAATGTTACGCCGAGTAAAATGATACCCAACATGTCACGCTTAAAAATTGCGCCCGCTCGTGGCATGGCGTCAAACTTTTACCCTTTAAAAAACTCGATAGGCGACGTTTAAAAAATTCTACAGGTTGCATTTTTTGAGTTGCAGAGTAGGTCTAGGGCTAGAATTATTGCTCTCACTCTAACGATCGCGGCGATACCTCACTTGTGTGGTTTGAATACTGTTTTCATATGCGGGCGCTACTCGCGTATGCGTTTGCTTCTGTGCGCGAGCTCGTCGCGACGGGGCGCTTTAAAATTTTTTTTGGGGGTTTTCTTATTTATTTTTATTTAGTTTTATAATGTTTTACACTGAAATAAAAAAATAAAAAAAAAATGATCAGTTTTCTTCCTATTACAAGGAATGTAAACATCCCTTGTAATAGGACTAGTGTGTGACAGGTCCTCTTTATGGAGAGAGGCGGGGTCAATAAGGCTGGAAAGCATGGTATTGAAAAAAAAAAAAAAAGATCTCATGCTTTCAGCTGCAATCATGTTCGTTCACCACAGTGGTGTAGTGTATAGCACTTTGACCTAGCAGCAAAAGAGTCGTTGGTTCGAATCCCGCCCGTGACAGCATCTGCATGGAGTTTGCATGTTCTCCCTGTGCCTGCGTGGGTTTCCTCCCACAATATAAAAACACGCTGTAAATCGGTTCCGGTCTAAATAAGCCCTAATATGCAGTAGTATATTAAGGTTTGGTTCTGCCCTAGGCCTGACTACATATCTGCACCTCCTAATAGAAAAATGACCCACCCCTTCCTGTCAAGGTCACACCCTGTTTTTGTATAACCCCGCCCAGTAATTTTCAGGGGACCCACACACTAGTTCTGGGGGGGCACTGGATTCCCTTAACCACTTCCATACCAGGCACTTACGCACCTTCCCGCCCAAGCCAATTTTCAGCTTTCAACACTGTCGCACTTTAAATGGCAATTGCGCGGTCATACAACACTGTACCCAAACAAAATTGGCGTCCTTTTTTCCCCACAAATAGAGCTTTCTTTTGTTGTTATTTGATCACCTCTGCGTTTTTTTTTTTTGCGCAACAACTAAAAAAAGACTGCAAATTTTGAAACAAAAAAACCTTTCTTTTTTTAGGTTAATTTTTTTGTAAATAAGTTTTTCTCTTTCAATTACGGGCACTGATATGGCGGCACTGATGGGCCCCGATGAGATGGCACTGATGGACATCGATGAGGTAGTACTGACGGCACAGATGAGGTGGCATTGATTGGCGGCGCTGCTATGCGGCACTGATGGGCACTCATAGGCGGCACTGATGGGCACTCATGGGCGGCACAGATGGGCGGCACTTATGGGTGGCGCTGATGGATACTTATGGGCGGCACTTATGGGTGGCACTGATGGATACTTATGGGTGGCACAGGTGGGCACTGTGCATGGATGGGCACTGTGGGGTGGCACTGATTTTCCCAGTCAGTGCCCATTTGTGGGCACTGATTGGCATCTTTTTTCTTATTTTTTAATGCTTTTTGTTTTTTTGTTCTATATTTTTTTTGTTTTTGCACACCCTGGTGGTCCAGGGTGGGCATCCCTGGTGGTCCAGTGTGGTGATCCGAGGGGGGGCTGCGCTGATAAACAATCAGCGCGAACGCCCCCTGTCAGGAGAGCCGCCGATCGGCTCTCCTATACTCGCGTCTGTAAGACGCGAGTGAGGAAGAGCCATCGATGGCTCTTCCTGTTTACATCGTGATCAGCCGTGATTGGACACGGCTGATCACGTGGTAAAGAGTCTCCGTCTCCGTGAGAGACTCTTTACCGAGATCGGAGATGCAGGGTGTCAGACTGACACCCCGCATCACCGATCGCCGCGCTGCGTGCCCCCACAGGCGCGTGCGGCATGAAATCCTGCAGGACGTCCTGTCAGGATTGTGTAACCACTTCCCGGACGTAAATCGGCCATAGGCTGGGCGGGAAGTGGTTAATTTGCATAGTTTTTCTCTCACTTCCTGTTTGGCTATGGGGCAGGAAGTGAAGGCAAATCTCCCCAATTGGACACAGATAATACAAAATAAACTGACAGGGCCTATAACCCTCCCTCACTCTATCCAAAATGAAAGAAAATAAAACTTGTTGATTATAGTTCTTGTCAGGGGCGGACTGACCATTGAGTCACTCGGGCACTGCCCGAGGGCCCCATGCCACTAGGGGGCCCCATCCGGGTTGCCAGGCTCAGTAAAACCAGGGACAGTATGTAAAAATCTGTGTTTTTTTTAGATCTGTCCCCGATATGTCCGAAAATGACAAGCTTTTAATGTGAATATCCCAAGATTTTAGCTGCCCGCCTCTGCACTACCTCCTGGCGTGGTGGTCATCTGTAAGCCAGAGGGGCCCCATAATCTTCTATTGCCCAGGGGCCCCATGAGTTGTCAGTCCGCCCCTGGTTCTAGTTTAAGCACAAATTTCATAGAGTTTTATTGAGAGCCCTAAGAAAATATAACCATGCCAATAGGCCAGGATAGAGCGTTGCTAATATGTAGGAATGTGTGTGTTAGAGCACCCCACCCAATGTTAACTAAAAAATTATTAATTTGCAAATAAGTATTATCTGCTCATTTTTTTGGGGATGTCTGCACCCCTGATAGTGACAACATTTGTGAGGTGTCTTCACCCTTTCTAATTCATTCACTTCCTGTCACATAGCCAAACAGGAAGTGAGGGTAAAACCTTACTAATATATTTTCTTGTGGACACAGAGATCAAGCTAAATAGTTTCCCATTATGTAAATTGCACTCTAGCATTTTGCTGTGTACACCCCAAATTATTAGGGATCTTGGACTTTGGGGTCCATTTACTAAAGGCAAATCCACTCCTACAAGTGCAAAGCAAGGAAGAAAACAAAACAACTTTGCTTCTACAGGATTGGATGTTAAAACCATCAGTGCTTCCTCTCTGATTTTCAGCAACTATGCTTGTACTGCAGAGTGGCTTTGCCTTTACTAAACCCCAAACTAAATAATCATTTGGGGCAGGGATCCTCAAACTACGGCCCTCCAGCTGTTGTAGAACTACACATCCCATGAGGCCTTGTAATGCACTGACATTCACAGACATGACTAGGCATGATGGGAATTGTAGTTCCTGAACAACTGGAGGGCCGTAGTTTGAAGACCCATGATTTGGGGTGTACACAGCAGTGCTGGAGTGCAATTTGCTTAATGGGGACACTAGTTAGATTGACCGGTGTCCCCAAGAAATGACACTGGTAGGGTTTTAACCTCACTTCCTGTTCAGCTGTGTGACAGGAAGTGAAGCCAATTTTAAGAAAAGGGACACAAAGCTCAACACAAAAATAAAAAAAACACAAAGCAGGGGTTCTAACACTCACTTGGCTTCCCTCAAACACCCACAATTTGAATAGGATTGCCTTGCGCTAGATTTAAGCACAGTGCTGTAAATCAGCACGTCAAGCCTGTCCACCAATAGCAAACCCCCCCCCCACAGGCCAGGTTTGCAGGTTTTCCTTCATCTTGCACATGTGCTTTAAAATAGTCTGGACAGCAATTCTTGATAAGAGAAATCCCCAAAACATGTCCTGTCGGGGGTACTTGAGGGCTGAGGACCACTGCAGAATAAATAAAATACTTACCAGTTTTTGTCTTTAAAGTCATGGGAGAATAAACATGGCAAACATTTCATGATTACACACCAGGAAAGAAGCTTAGACAAAAATCACACATAATTTGTTAGGCCCAAACCTAGTTCAGCTGCAGCTGTCAACATATGTAGCATGAAAAAGTAACAAAAGACAAACTTAACAATTTTAAAGTAATTTTTATTGGTCAACAAAACAAGGAAAGCAAAAAAAGACAAACAAACAAAAATACATTTCAAAATTCTAATTAACCATAGCTTTACACATTTTTCATAAAATAAGGCCACATAGACAAATACATCAAAGTGAACATCATTTAAAAATAAACCAAAACCATTGGCAAAATAAAACAAAACCCATGCAACAAACCACATTTGTGTTTAGCAACAGCATTTCTGCCAGCCTGCCCCTTCTGAGGGCAGCTGAAGACTGATCGATCCAAGCTTTTTATAACAGTGCTAGTAATGAATCAATTGAAATCACATGAACAAATTGCAGTCTCTAGTTTGGGTGAGCTTGTAATTGGGCACACCTGCAATTAATCCAAACCACGCTCTATGAGCATCCAATGAGTGTTTTTCACCTTTTAAAAAGAAAGGATATTTTTTTTCTAAGTGTTTGAGCATGCTCAGTTCATCACACATGTAGGAACCAAGCTGCAATGGAATGAGAGCTTTTTTTTTTTGGTTTCCCCTGATCTGATGCTTTCCAGCCTGAAGGGGAGGTGTTAAAGACAGAAGTAAACACGCACATTTAATAATCTATTTGTGTGAAAAAAAAGGTTGCCAATTTTGTTTGGGAGCCACGTCGCACGACTGCGCAATTGTCAGTTAAAGCGACGCCGCGCCGAATCACAAAAACTTGCCCGGTCATTGACCAGAAATATGGTCCGGGCTCAAGTGGTTAAAAATTAACAAAACACAAAAGTGAGCCCAATTTTTGGGGATAATGTGAAAGATGATGTTACACTGAGTAAATAGATACCTTACATGTCACGCTTTACTATTGGAAACACTCCTGCAATGGGGCCAAAATGAATTCCGTGAATATCCCCATAGGCGACCTTTTTCTTTTTTTTCCAGGTTACCAGTTTATAGTTACAAAGAAGGTCTAGTGGTAAAAGTATTGCTCTCGCTCTAACGCACGCGTCAATACCTCACATGTGTGGTTTGAACGATGTTTATATATGTGGGCGGGACTTGCGTAAGTCCCGCCCACATATGTAAAAATTATTTTTACTTTTTGCTATAATAAATATCCCCAAAAATATATATTCAAAAAACTAAAAAACCCCTCAGTTTAGGCCGATACGTATTCTACATCTTTTTGGTTCCAAAAAATCGCAAATAGCGTTTAGTGTTTGGTTTTTGCAAAAGTTATAGCGTCTACAAATTTTTTTTTTTTGTTGTTTTAACTAGTTATTGGGGCGATCAGCGATTTTTATCGGTACTGCGACATTATGGTGGACACATGGAACAGTTTTTTGGAACCATTGGCATTTTTCTAGCGATCAGTGCTGTAAAAAATGCATTGCTTACTCAAAAAATGCCACTGGCAGGGAAGGGGTCAACACTAGGTGCGAGGGAGGGGTTAAATATGTTCCCTGGGTGTGTTCTAACTGTAGGGGGGGGGGGTGGGACTGACATGTGTAAATGACAGATCGCTGTTCATGAAGGGGAACTCCAGACCCCCCCCCAAAAAAAATAAGGTGGGTTCCCTCCAGGTGCATACCAGGCTCTTAGGCTTGGTCTGGAACATAAGGGGTTAAACCGGGGCCCAAAAAAATAGCGTGGGGTCCCCCCCAAGATCCAAACCAAGCCCTTATCCCAGGCACGCAGTCTGGTCAGACAGGAATGGGGGTGGGGACGAGCGAGCGCCCCCCTCCCTCCTGAGCCATACCAGACCACATGCCCTCAACATGGGGGAGTGTGTGCTGTGGGGGAGGGGGGCACTGCCCCCCCACCCCAAAGCACTCTTGCCCCCATGTCGATAGGGACAAGAGCCTCTTCCCGACAACCCTGGCCGTTGGTTGTCGGGGTATGCGGGCGGAGAGCTTATCAGAATCTGAGAGACCCCTTTAATAAAGGGGTCCCCAGATTCCGGCCCCCCACCCTATGTGAATGAGTATGGGGTACATCGTACCTCTACCCATTCACATGGGGGAAATGTAAAGTAAAAAAAAAACACCACACAGAATAAAATATTTTATTAATCTGCTCCGGAGCCCCCCCTTTCTTCTTTAGCTCTCTTAGAAGGGGGGGTTTCTTCTCTCCCGATGGGACCCTGGGCTTCGGTGATTTCTGCCGGGGGAGGGCGCCATCCCTCGGTCCTCTCCGGAGCCTTCCGCCGGATGCCCCCACCCCATTTAAGCTCTTTTTCATTAGGGAGGGGCATCCGGACTTCGGGGTCTTCTGCCGGGGGATGGCGCCTATCCCCCGGTCTTTCCGGTGCCTTCCGCCAGGGTTCCGGTCTTCCTGGTCTTCTGCCGGGGGTGCGCCAACTCCCCGGTCTTTTCTCTTCTGTCTTCTCTGCTCCCTCTTCTGCCTGGCTCCCCCGCGGAGCCAGGGCTTTCTTCCGTCTTCTTTCTTCTCTCTTCCTTCTTCTGCCTGTCTCCTCCGGGAGCACAGGGCTTGTCTCCGCTGTCTTCTTCCTTCTCTTCCATTCGATGTTGACACGACGAGGTTCCGCGCTGACATGCCGTGTCAGCGGCGGGCATGGACTTATATAGGGTAATGCCACCATGTGACCTCAACCCATGTGACATCACATTCCCTGGGCATGATGGGAATGTGATGTCACATGGGTTGAGGTCACATGGTGGCATTGCCCTATATAAGTCCATGCCCACTGATCAGACGGCATTCCAGCGCCGGACCTCGTCGTGTCAACATCGAATGGAAGAGAAGGAAGAAGACAGCGGAGACAAGCCCTGGGCTCCCGGAGGAGACAGGCAGAAGAAGGAAGAGAGAAGAAAGAAGACGGAAGAAAGCCCTGGCTCCGCGGGGGAGCCAGGCAGAAGAGGGAGCAGAGAAGACAGAAGAGAAAAGACCGGGGAGTTGGCGCACCCCCGGCAGAAGACCAGGAAGACCGGAACCCTGGCGGAAGGCACCGGAAAGACCGGGGGATAGGCGCCATCCCCCGGCAGAAGACCCCGAAGTCCGGATGCCCCTCCCTAATGAAAAAGAGCTTAAATGGGGTGGGGGCATCCGGCGGAAGGCTCCGGAGAGGACCGAGGGATGGCGCCCTCCCCCGGCAGAAATCACCGAAGCCCAGGGTCCCGGCGGAAGATCGGGAGAGAAGAAACCCCCCCTTCTAAGAGAGCTAAAGAAGAAAGGGGGGGCTCCGGAGCAGATTAATAAAATATTTTATTCTGTGTGGTGTGTTTTTTTTACTTTACATTTCCCCCATGTGAATGGGTAGAGGTACGATGTACCCCATACTCATTCACATAGGGTGGGGGGCCGGCATCTGGGGGCCCCCTTATTAAAGGGAGCTCGCAGATTCCGATTAGCCCCGCCCGCATACCTCGACAACCAATGGCAAGGGTTGTCGGGAAGAGGCTCTTGTCCCTATCGACATGGGGGCAAGAGTGCTGTGGGGTGGGGGGGCAGTGCCCCCCTCCCCCACAGCACACACTCCCCCATGTTGAGGGCATGCGGTCTGGTACGGCTCAGGAGGGGGGGGGGCCGCTCGCTCGTCCCCTCACCCATTCCTGTCCGGGCCAGACTGCATGCTTGGGATGAGGGCTTGGTTTGGATCTGGGGGGGACCCCCGCGCCGAATCGGCGCGGGTTTAACCCCTCACGTTCCGGACCAAGCCTAAGAGCCTAATGTAGCCCTGAAGGGGGACCCGCGCCGATTTCAAGTTTGAAATTTGGCGCCGAGTTCCCCTTCAGGGCTGAAAACAGCTCGGAGATTCCCGTGCGCCGCGTCACGCAGCGCAATCACGGGTACGCCGCTTGGTATTTACCAAGATTCTCACGGCGTACTGACAAGGCGCACGGGAATCCCTGACTTTTCTCTCTGCGCATGCCCAGTATGCAAATGAACCTCCCGAGGTTCAGGCGCACTGTGCAAGCGTACGGGGATCTGTTTTCAAAAAACACTTTCACTTTCAATTCGGCCCGCCAAACACTTTAAAACACATGTCACTTCACTTCCCCTGCATCCCCCCACCTCCCCCCCTAATAAACTCCCGCCCAAACCCCCGCAATTTACAGTTCAATGTGCCGTGCGCCAGGTCTGTACTGGTGCACAATGCACCCTCTCCTGGGCGCACGGAGCACATTAGTAACTAGGGAAATACACTGCACTAGCAGCGTATTTCTTTAGTAAATGGCCAAACGGCTGCTACTCCTGCTTTTACTCCATGAGTCATGGAGTAAAGGCTTGGTAAATCAGGCCCTATGGGCTCTACAGGCTTGTGTGCGAACTCTTGGTGGCTGTTGTTGCATAACACTAGTGCTAGTCATCTCACCAGTTTGTACTGCACTTCTGGCGCTCACCACTTTGCCATGAGATATTGCAGTGCTGGTGTCTAAAAGGTCAGGATGTACTAGCCTGCTGGTGCTTTCCAGTCCTCCGGGCCACCACGCACTGCAAGTGTGCCAACTTAGGCAGGATCTGCGGGTCTCCCCGCCCTAGCAAAACCAAAACGTCCGGTGCCCTTTTCGAAGCAGGTGCTACAAGGGGCACGGGGGTAGTGAGTGCAGTAACAGACACAAAACTTGACTCACCAACTCCCCAGGTCAGACGCGGGACATCCACGGACGGCTGCTGGGCCCCGCTCGGTGTACTCCGGCTGGAGCGGTTCTTCTTCCCTTGTGTACCATCAGAGGTACTGGATTCCTTGGAGTCCTGCCGCTCTGGAAGATGGTCACAGTCATCAATCATTGGATCATCTGGCAGTAGATTAAAGTCCGTTAGACGCCACTCCTCTGCTGACAAAGAACCGCAGGGTTTGGTTGTTGCAGAGTCTCCCGGACAGTCTGAGGGACACTGGTCAAGTAGGCCTCGACTGCGGCTGCAGGAGGCTGGAGTGGATCCTTCTCCGGTAGGGGCACACCACACGGAGACCGCTGTGGAAGTTGCAGTTGTTTCCGAAATGGTATCGCCCTGAGTGCTTGTCACGTCCGATGAGCTTGTCACACTGAATAGGACACTTTCTAAGTCCAGGTTTTCTCCAAGGCTTACCTCCAATGAGGAAGGTGGCGTGGTAGCCGAAGGTAGGGTCAGGGTGGACGACACTGAAATCACATCGGGGTCCCGGACTTCTGGTTCCACAATTATCACCGACGGGGAGGGTTCTGGCCACACTACTTCCTCCTCCGCTGTACGGCCAACATCAACATTAAGTGGGAAGAGCAGGTTGATGAAGAAGAAAGAAGAACCTTGCAGTGTCAGGCCCGGATATTAATTGAGCAGTACTTGCTCAACATAGTACCAAACTGTTATTCGTCGCCACTCTAGTTGGAGTGGTTAAAGTGCCACTGGACAGACCCCTCTCACAAGCCTGGCAGCCGAAGCGTCACTTAGGATTTTCTGGGAGGAACAGATCTCTCTCACAGACCTGGCTCTAGGGCCTCTGCCACAGGCCAATTACTTTTAGGTAAGCTAGATGGATAGATTGAGTGAATCCTCCCAGTAGGTTTGTAGCATAGGTCACCGGATGACAGCAGCACGTACCTGTCACCATTCCGGTCACCAGATCCCCGATTTGTTCGTTCAAGCCCTGTTGGACAACCTGCCTCCGGGTTCCCCTCAAGCCGACTCCCCAATCGAACGGCACCCAGCCTGGGATCCTTTCAATAGAACCGGGAACCCAGTAAGTCACTGGAGTCCCTTTTTACCTCAGGATGAGGGTTTATGTAGACTGCAATTCTGGCCTGGTGGGCCTCGCTGGCGGGGTCCATGGATGCGCGCACCCTGAAGGTGGATGCTTCACCTGGAACTGGGACCCTGCGAAAACTTGGTTAGCACATGACACCTGTCACAGATATACCCCTCCCCAGCTTGCCTTGCAAGGGAGAAACTTCTCTGATTGGCTGCTGGGGAAAATTGCTCTGCCAGAACCCCTCTGGTGCCAACTGCTGGTATTAATAATGGTATTGCATCCCTGGAGCACAGACTGACCCAGTGGACGTTTCTGGAGTGACAGAAGTCCCAATTTTAACAAATTCAGAATGGGAGCAAAGTAAATCTCCCATTCCCCACTGCAAGTGCTGGCAGGTATCAGGGCTAGCTGATAGCGCTGCAGTTTTGGGGACACTAGTATAGTTCTGTTCTGATCACGATATTGATCTGTACAGATGCTATACTAGCAATGGCAGTGATCAGCGACTTATAGTGTGACTGCAATCATGTGTGGGCAATCTAGCACTAACAGATCCTGGCTGTGAGGGATGCTAACTGACCCTGCTATCTGATATTGCAAGTGACGCTAATACAATGATCAGTGGTAAATACTGTTCACTGACACTGTACTAATGGCACTCACTGGATGACAGGGGATATCAAAGGGTTAGCGGATGGCGCTCAAAGGGTTGAATGTGCCTAAGGTGGGTGGGTGTAAATGTGCTGCCTCTTCCTGAACTGAAAAGGATTCAGGAAGAGAAGAACTGAGAAGATCATGTGTCTGTGTTTACAACACAGACACAAGAACATGCTGTGATTGGCTACAGCCGATCAGCAGGTTCCAGACCAAAATCATTGGCCTGGACCTACTGACAAACTTGTGCTGTAGCCAATCACAGAAAGGGGACGGCAGGGGGCACGCGCATAGTTGCCAATATTTGAAAACATTTTCCAGGGACACTTTGCAGCACAGCTATTAATTAATTACCACACTCACTTCCCCGAAGCTCCACCCACTCCGCATAATCTTTGCCTACTTATGAGATTATAGGGTCTACTCAATAAAGAGAGAATTACAGGAAATTGAAACGGGAATTTCAAACTTAAGACCAATGTAGCAGAGTTGGAATAATTCTCCCATTCAGCTGCACTACTTCTGCTTAAAGTTTAAAATTCTCATCACAATTCCCTGCAATTCTCTCTTTATTGAGTAGGCCTTTATAACACCAAATTCCCACCAACAACTATGCTGATGAATAACATTAATATGCAAAAATACTGTACGTGTAAAATTAAATAAATGGCCCTCAGAGAAATCCATGTATCGATTGTATTCCGCCATAAAAACCTTCTCTCCCTCCCCGGCCCCCGAGCCTCCTGCCTGGGCAGCACTCTAGGAAAGCTTGGGGCTTCGGCCTATACAGAGGAAGCCGCATATCTGCTCTGCTCCGCCCAGGAAGTAAACAGCCGGCTTCTCTCCTGAACCTGCTGCCCACTACTGAGAGCTGTACAGCCGGCCGGGTCACCACTGGGGCCAGTACGACTAACAGGGGACAGAGGAGGCAAAGCGCCACCATTTTGTCGGTCAGCCCACTCACCTGCTGTAGAAGCGAGTGTCCTGTGAGGGGAGGAGACTTCATTCACCCCAAGCAACCCTACTGACTGTCCTTTACTGCTGTCTCCCTGAGCCTGCACTCTTATCGTTGCCCGCTAGATGGCACGGGAGCACACACACATAACATGTCTGCCTCCAGCTTCCTCATCTCTCATAGAGGCAGCTTACATACATGGCCAAAATTAGTTGCGGTTTCATGTTAGCCGGCAGGCTAAATTAGCCGGGACTAGGTCCTATTTGACGGGATTGTCCTGTTAAAAACGGGACAGTTGGCAAGTATGCACGCATGTCTGCAGACCCGGAAGAAGACAGTCCTGTATACATATACGTGACTGAGCCTGCCAGTGTCGGCTCACCACAGTTAGGCTGGGTTCATACTAGTGCAAATTGGATGCTGGTTTCCCCGCTCTGCAATTCGCATGGCAAGAGATTGTGACCAGCTCTCTATGGAGCCCATTCACACATATTTGGTGCGGCTGTGGAGCGAATTGCACAGAGATCCTTTGGCTCAGTTTCAGGTCTGAATTCAGGAAAAAAAATGGGGCCCGATTCGTCCCTTAAACAGAGAACAGGGATGCACCGGATACCCCTGCTGTCAGCTGCAGTGTGAACCCAGTCTAAATCTACAAGTGGTTAAGCATGCTAATATAGCTTGAGCTAACCCTAAAGAGAAATAGAATATTGGAAACTGCTTGGTATCCGGCAACTGTTGGGAGAATCAACACTGTTCAGGAATATGCAATGTACAGCGGTTAGTACTATGTAACATCACATAATATAGAATGCAGCAGTCAGCAGTGTGCATCATATTGCCTCATATTTGCTGATCAGTGGAAGTAAAAATATGCAACACCTGTGTTCAGCGGGGTAAAAATTGCTGTCAGTGACAGACACTCCCGGCGGTGCAAACATGCTGAGGACCCTTGGCGAGGTAGTTGGGCCCCTCAGTCGTGGAGTGGCAACACCCGGTTGCAGGAAGGCAGACATCACCATGTGGTCCTCCTTCTTTGCTGATGGGCGGTGCTCTGCTGGCTTGGCGCGAAATCCTATTATACGTCCCGCGCAGGGGAGGGTGGCTCCTCCCACTTGAAGAACTTTTCCAGACATGTTGCAGGCGCGTGCTGTACCGCACGTACGCCCAAGCTTAGCTGTGCGAGAGGTTCCGGGTTCAAATCCCGGACGAGCCCCCATGTGTAGCGCCACCCCCTCAGGAGCCGCTGGTTGTTGTTGGGATCGGCATATTAAGTTACCCTTTCGGTGTTGTCTAGGGGTGTGATTGATAAGTAGAGTAGAATAGAGTAGTGAGCGAATGTTCAGTCATTGAATGAAGGTTTTCAAATGCTTTATTTCCAGGCCCAACATGGCCAACATCAACATCAAATGAGTAGAAAAGGTTGATGAAGCAAGAGAGAACTTTGCAATATCAGACCTGGATATGATATGATATGCTCTCAATAGTATCAATTGCAATCTGTCGCCACTCTAGCCAGAGTGGGTGAAGTGCCCCCGGACAGACTCATGCCACAAGTCTGGCAGCCGAAGTGTCACTTTAGGTGGCAAGTGTGCCAACTTAGGCAGGATCTGCGGGTCTCCCCGTCCTAGCAAAACCAAAACGTCCGGTGCCCTTTTCGAAGCAGGTGCTACAAGGGGCACGGGGGTAGTGAGTGCAGTAACAGACACAAAACTTGACTCACCAACTCCCCAGGTCAGACGCGGGACATCCACGGACGGCTGCTGGGCCCCGCTCGGTGTACTCCGGCTGGAGCGGTTCTTCTTCCCTTGTGTACCATCAGAGGTACTGGATTCCTTGGAGTCCTGCCGCTCTGGAAGATGGTCACAGTCATCAATCATTGGATCATCTGGCAGTAGATTAAAGTCTGTTAGACGCCACTCCTCTGCTGACAAAGAACCGCAGGGTTTGGTTGTTGCAGAGTCTCCCGGACAGTCTGAGGGACACTGGTCAAGTAGGCCTCGACTGCGGCTGCAGGAGGCTGGAGTGGATCCTTCTCCGGTAGGGGCACACCACACGGAGACCGCTGTGGAAGTTGCAGTTGTTTCCGAAATGGTATCGCCCTGAGTGCTTGTCACGTCCGATGAGCTTGTCACACTGAATAGGACACTTTCTAAGTCCAGGTTTTCTCCAAGGCTTACCTCCAATGAGGAAGGTGGCGTGGTAGCCGAAGGTAGGGTCAGGGTGGACGACACTGAAATCACATCGGGGTCCCGGACTTCTGGTTCCACAATTATCACCGACGGGGAGGGTTCTGGCCACACTACTTCCTCCTCCGCTGTACGGCCAACATCAACATTAAGTGGGAAGAGCAGGTTGATGAAGAAGAAAGAAGAACCTTGCAGTGTCAGGCCCGGATATTAATTGAGCAGTACTTGCTCAACATAGTACCAAACTGTTATTCGTCGCCACTCTAGTTGGAGTGGTTAAAGTGCCACTGGACAGACCCCTCTCACAAGCCTGGCAGCCGAAGCGTCACTTAGGATTTTCTGGGAGGAACAGATCTCTCTCACAGACCTGGCTCTAGGGCCTCTAACACAGGCCAATTACTTTTAGGTAAGCTAGATGGATAGATTGAGTGAATCCTCCCAGTAGGTTTGTAGCATAGGTCACCGGATGACAGCAGCACGTACCTGTCACCATTCCGGTCACCAGATCCCCGATTTGTTCGTTCAAGCCCTGTTGGACAACCTGCCTCCGGGTTCCCCTCAAGCCGACTCCCCAATCGAACGGCACCCAGCCTGGGATCCTTTCAATAGAACCGGGAACCCAGTAAGTCACTGGAGTCCCTTTTTATCTCAGGATGAGGGTTTATGTAGACTGCAATTCTGGCCTGGTGGGCCTCGCTGGCGGGGTCCATGGATGCGCGCACCCTGAAGGTGGATGCCTCACCTGGAACTGGGACCCTGCGAAAACTTGGTTAGCACATGACACCTGTCACAGATATACCCCTCCCCAGCATGCCTTGCAAGGGAGAAACTTCTCTGATTGGCTGCTGGGGAAAATTGCTCTGCCAGAACCCCTCTGGTGCCAACTGCTGGTATTAATAATGGTATTGCATCCCTGGAGCACAGACTGACCCAGTGGACGTTTCTGGAGTGACAGAAGTCCCAATTTTAACAAATTCAGAATGGGAGCAAAGTAAATCTCCCATTCCCCACTGCAAGTGCTGGCAGGTATCAGGGCTAGCTGATAGCGCTGCAGTTTTGGGGACACTAGTATAGTTCTGTTCTGATCACGATATTGATCTGTACAGATGCTATACTAGCAATGGCAGTGATCAGCGACTTATAGTGTGACTGCAATCATGTGTGGGCAATCTAGCACTAACAGATCCTGGCTGTGAGGGATGCTAACTGACCCTGCTATCTGATATTGCAAGTGACGCTAATACAATGATCAGTGGTAAATACTGTTCACTGACACTGTACTAATGGCACTCACTGGATGACAGGGGATATCAAAGGGTTAGCGGATGGCGCTCAAAGGGTTGAATGTGCCTAAGGTGGGTGGGTGTAAATGTGCTGCCTCTTCCTGAACTGAAAAGGATTCAGGAAGAGAAGAACTGAGAAGATCATGTGTCTGTGTTTACAACACAGACACAAGAACATGCTGTGATTGGCTACAGCCGATCAGCAGGTTCCAGACCAAAATCATTGGCCTGGACCTACTGACAAACTTGTGCTGTAGCCAATCACAGAAAGGGGACGGCAGGGGGCACGCGCATAGTTGCCAATATTTGAAAACATTTTCCAGGGACACTTTGCAGCACAGCTATTAATTAATTACCACACTCACTTCCCCGAAGCTCCACCCACTCCGCATAATCTTTGCCTACTTATCAGATTATAGGGTCTACTCAATAAAGAGAGAATTACAGGAAATTGAAACGGGAATTTCAAACTTAAGACCAATGTAGCAGAGTTGGAATAATTCTCCCATTCAGCTGCACTACTTCTGCTTAAAGTTTAAAATTCTCATCACAATTCCCTGCAATTCTGGCAGCTCTGCATAGAAACCAATTACCGGAAGCGTCAGTCATGACGTGGTGCACGTGAGGCACGCACGTCGAGGGAGGAGCCGCCCGCGCCACGGACCCAGCGCGATCGCGAGGGATGGACGGAGGAGGCTTTGAGGATGTTTCGGCGGCAGCGGGCTACGACGCAGAACTAGAGTCTGCTGAGCCACTAGCCCGACCGAGCGTCTGACACGCTTTCCTCCGCCGTCCCGAGGGAAACCCCCCCCCGATCCACCCCCCCCCCCCTGAGGAGGTAGCAGATGCAACAACGGCTGGAGAAAGGTACTCGAGCAGTAATCCTAGGAGCTGAGCGGTGATTGCTCCCAGCTCATGCCCCTCTGCGGATCCTGACGCCTCTCCCGGCCAACCCGGTCCCTGAAAACGGCTCTCAGGTAAACCCTGCTTTTTCCTTCCTCATGTGAAGCTGTGTGTAAAAACGACCCTGCAAGCGGTGTGATCGTGGATGTGACCTGGGACCCAGAGGGCTAGGTAAGAACCTAGTCACATCAATATGCAAAGTAGCCTCACTACCTCCCATACCTGAAATGTCAGAGGGGATTGAATAACTTTCCAATACTACATTCAAGTAGATGACAAGTTGGCAGGCAGAGGCTCAATGAGGTTATCTGTATGACGTTTTTTCTCTCCTGCTTCTGCCCTGTGTTTGCTATGTGGTGGCTCCTATTGCTTACGGATGATAATGGGATTTTGTGGTAATGGCTGTCGGTATCGGTAAGAAGGCAAGGTGGCTTTGTTAGGGGAAATAGACTCGCAGATTCAAGACCTCTTATACCTCAGAATATGCAAGTGCTGAGACGCACATATGAAGCATGAAGCATTCACACCAAATCATGGTATGATAGGTGTGATCATTGGCAGGAACACCTGACTATATCAGAGACCTTCTATACACCCTGATCCATTATATCTGCACTTGGTGGGCTCGGTCTATACGAATAGGGTACAGTATATGATTGGAATGCTTAAGGTGCCCAGAGGACTGTGCTGCTGAATGTAACAAGAGAGGAGAATGCACGACGCAGAGGTGGTATCTGCTTGAGCATAACATTCAGAGATTAGGCATGTACATGCTAACACTAAAACTCCACTAAAAGCTTTGGATACGCCATAATCACTGTAGGAGGTAGTTCAAAGTATCCTCCAGTGTTTTCAATATAGCTGGACATTAAAAGTCAAAAGAAAATAGACGCCCCCTTAGGGCCGAAGCCGGCATTGAACAAGAATAATACAGCTTGGTCGTCCGTAGCAAAGAGTCCCATTTTGTGGGGACAATAAATTTCAAAAAAAAAAAAAAAAAAGGATTACACTAAGTTTGGAGAGAGCTTGACACTTTATTCAATCCACCTTGAGTGCACCCCAGAGGCCGGGAGCAACCCTCGGTACCCCAGTGGCTATATGTAGAAAGTCCCTAATAGAGCTGATTGCCCCTAACGGATAATAAAGCGTAAAGAAAAAAAAAAGGGGGGGGGACCTCCCGTATTATCAAACTGGGGAAACGTATCAGAGGGACTAAAAAACACAATATGAACAGGTCAACAAGGGGCTCCGCCCCAAAAATCTCAAAAGATAACCCCCCTACAAGCACTATAAGACACTACATGACTCCTGACGGGCGCACTAAAAGTCCAGGTTTAACAAAAAAAAATGAAAAGGCTGGGATATCTAAAAAGGTAGCTGGGGGGGTGGTCACTCCAGCAGCCGACACGTCAACTGAAGGCGAACATGAAGTCAGCCAAATTGACGAATCAAGTATAGACACTCATCTACCCACAAAAGTAGAATTGGAGGGGATGTTAAAGAGGCTGGAAAAGGTGATAAGAGAAGAAATAGGTACGTTAAGATCAGACATTACCCATATTTTGGAGCGGGTAGAGGAAGCAGAGACAAAAGCGGTACAACAGGAACTGGAATTAAACCAACTAAAGGACCAATTCCACACAATGAAACAAAACCAGAGAGTATTACAATACCGGTTAGAAGACCAAGAGAATCGTAATAGAAGGCAAAATTTAAGATTACGAGCTATCAAAGAGGAGAAAGGCGAAGATTTGAGGAAAATTCTTAATGATCTGTTTCTCCCCCTCATGGATAATAGCTCAGAGGAACCCCTCAAAATAGAACGGGTTCACCGTATAGGAAGAACCAGGGAGGGTGAGGGCAAATGGCCAAGGGACATAATAGTAAGGTTCAGATATTTTGAAGACAAAGCTGAGATCTGGTCAAAATTAAGAAGGAAACCTCCCCTGTGCTACGACGGGGTAGAGATACAGATTTTCACTGACCTAGCATGGGAAACTCTGGCCAGAAGAAGGCACCTCAAACCTTTACTAGAACAGATGCGCGTGTCTAATATCAGATACCAATGGGGGTTCCCGGCGTGTTTGATTGGACACAAAGACGGGGTATCAGCTAAATTGGTATTCCCAGAGGATCTACCAGGCTTTTGTGGTAAATTGGATATGCCCATCTTGGAACTGCCTGGATGGGCAGAGTAGTCTTTTTGGGTGGTATAGAGAGGTGGGATCGGTAGTGGACGAGGGGGGCTGGGGGGGGGGGTTGGGGTTGGGGTGTTTGGGGGGGGCTGCGAGGGCGGGTCTGCCACCTCACTCATATAAGATCAACTCCCAAGGGCCAGCTCGTGGGGGGGAATGAGAGGGGGAGGCGTTGGGAAGCTTCACCTCATTACAAGAGAACCAACGGGTAGTGGGGTGTGAGGATCCCAGCGGTTCAGAGGCGATGTTTTGGCCTCGTCAGGGGAAGGGGATGGGGGTAGGGAGGGAGTGGGAGGGGAGGTGCGGAGAGAACGAGGGAACTCTCCTCTTCCAAAAAGGGGTTGGGATAGGGAACGTGGCTCCCAGCGGATCTTTCAGAAAACTTAGTGAAATGATGTAGGGATTTGAAATGGCAGAAGTAAAATATTTATCTTATAACGTAAAGGGCTTGAATTCAATAACCAAAAGACTGAAGGTCTTGGAAGAGATTGAACAATACAGAGCTGACGTAGTTTTTATACAGGAATCCCATTTGACTCTAGATTCTAATGTAAAGTTGTACTCACCCATGTATCCTACCTGGTTCTACGGGGACGCCATTTCTAAACGCGCTAGGGGTGTAGCTATAGGTTTCGCGAGAGGGATCGGGTTCATTTTGGAGGCAAGGCTGACAGATCCGGAAGGCAGATTTTTATTTTTAAAAGGAAAACTGGGAAATACTGTCTATACCCTTGCAAATATTTACGCCCCGAATGTACATCCAACCCAATATTTAAGTAGAATCCTGGGCAAATTGAAAATTTTTGCCGAGGGGTATATAATTCTGATGGGAGACCTTAATTTCGTCATGAATCCGAGAGAAGACAGTACGTCCCGGGTGAAGGAGACAACGAACGTGCAACTACAAAAAATAAAACACAAGATCCACGATAGTCATCTAGTGGACGCCTGGAGGGTACTCCACCCAAACACACATGATTACACGTTTTTCTCTCCTCCACACGGAACGTATACCAGAATAGATCACATACTGGTAGATCATAGGCTATTGGACTTGATTACTGAGACGGACATTGGAATTATGACTATTTCAGACCATGCTCCAATTACCATGAAGATTAAATCATCCTTACAAAAGAGTGAACGGCCGAGGTGGCTATTAAATGATAATCTGATCCGAGACGAAGAGGTGGCTAGTAGGGTGGAAGCGGATCTCAACCAATTTTTCACCATAAATGACACAGAGGGGATATCAAGCGCAACTCTTTGGGAGACACATAAAGCGTACATTAGAGGGATGTTAATTGCTGAGAATGCCAGGGAAAAAAAAGAGAGGAAAAGGAAGGCTGAGACCCTGACCAAAGATATAGCAATTTTAGAACGTAAACATAAAGAACAGGGACTAAAAGAGACTTATCACAACTTAATTCTAAAAAGAGATGCGCTCAAGGAGATCATGGATTTAGAAGCGAGGAAAAAACTTAACTGCATAGCTAGAGAGAGGTATCTATGGGGTAATAAACCCAGTAAGCATTTGGCCAAAATGGCCCAAAAAAAGAAAACCAGAAATTATATCGGAAAAATCAAAAGGAAAGATGGGAATCTGGTCTATACGACTAGAGAAATCGCAGATACCTTTAAAAATTATTATGAGGAATTATACACAATAAAGCAGGTAGGGTGGCAAACAGGAGAAAAGGAGGTTAAAATACGTGATTTCCTTGCAAAAGCGGGACTTCCCAGATTAGAGGAGTTTGATCGAGTTAATATGGACCGTCCCATAACTGAGGAAGAAATTAAAAATGCTTTGAAAAATACGACAGTGGGAAAAAGCCCTGGCCCCGACGGGTTTTCTGTCTGGTATTATAAAAGATTCAGTAAGGTTTTAATACCGAGGATATGTAAATACTTCAACGGCCTAGGATTAGAATACGAAACTAGCAGGGAAGCGTTAGCGGCATCGGTTACATTAATTTTGAAAGAAGGAAAAGATTGCTCACTCTGTTCGGGATACAGACCAATATCTTTGCTAAATACAGACATCAAGCTCTTTGCTAAAGTTTTGGCTGAGCGTCTGAAAGGGGTCATGCACTATTTGGTGCACCCCGACCAGGTTGGATTTGTCCCCAATAGAGAGGGCAAAGACAATAGTATAAGAGCAATTCTCCTACTTCAAAACATAAGGCTGAATGCGCCCCCAGGTCTATTCCTGTCGGTGGATGCCGAAAAAGCATTCGACAGGGTAGACTGGGGGCTTATGATGGAGACACTTACAGCCATGGGTATAGGTAACAGGTTATCCCGATGGATTAACACACTCTACTACCATCCCACTGCAAGAATCAAAATTAACGGTACGCTTTCGGAGTCTTTTGAGATGAAAAATGGGACAAGACAGGGGTGTCCTCTGTCCCCCCTGCTATTCATCCTATCCCTGGAGCCTCTACTGTCCATGATTCGAAATGACCCAGATATCAGCGGGGTCAGAGTCGAAGAGGAGGAACATAAATTGTCGGCCTTCGCCGACGATATTTTATTCTATTTAACTAACCCGAGTAAATCCATCCCCGAGCTTTCTAAGATCCTGCAACAATATGGTAATATTTCAAATTTCAAAATCAACGTAACTAAATCTGAAATATTAAACATAAATCTAAATAAAAGTGAGGAAGGCCGTGTGAAAGAGATCTGTGCCTTTCCATGGAGTAAAGAAATAAAATATCTCGGTATCAAATTGGCTAACACGGTTCAGAAGATGTATAAAATAAATTATGTCCCTTTATTAAACGAGATCAAAAAGGAATTAAAAAGAACGGTAAACAAACCTATATCGTGGATTGGGCGCATTAATATGCTGAAGATGGTGGTGGTCCCTAAAATACTATATAAATTCTTACTAATCCCTATTGCTCTACCTCAGCAATTTCTAAGAATCCTTAATACCCTTTTAATGAATTATGTTTGGAAAAACAAAAAGCATAGAATATCACTCTCCATCCTAAAACAGGGGAAGCTACTGGGCGGTCTGGCAGTACCTGACATTAAAAGCTATTACAAAGCGGCGGTTCTATCTCGTGCGGTGGAATGGGCGCGGGACAGAAAAGGTAAAAGATGGGTGCAAATTGAGAAGGCACAAGCTAGGTCACAATTGAGTAATATTATTTGGATTCCTGCACAATACAGAGCACTAGGCCACAAATCATTTGACATAACACGGGACACTTTACGAATGTGGGATAGAACTCAGACACTACTGAACAGGGAATTTAATTCGCCACTAATGATATTAAAAGATAATGCTTACTTTGCACCTGGGGAAAAAAAAATAGGTGGTAACTGGATTAGGAATAACACGGTACACTTAGGGGATATCACAAAAGATGGAGAGATAATGACATATGAAGAATTGAAAGCTAGAACAGAATACTGGAATCTCGATAGGTGGCACTACTCCCAGCTGCATCATTTTGTGCGGCATCTCCCCCGTCCTCTACGGACGGGGGCGGAGTTGACACCACTCGAGAAGCTATGTCAATCAGAAAATTCTAAGGGCACAATTACTAAATTATATGGGATTCTGGTCAAGATAGGTGCACGGGATGAAGCACCATTCGTACATAAATGGGAAAGGGAGCTAGAAATCACGAGAGGGACAAACACTTTTCAGAGAATCATGCAATTAACACATTCCTCCGCAATAGATACACGAACCGCCGAGGCAAATTATAAGTGCATTTCGGGTTGGTACATTACCCCTGATAAAGCTAACAATGTTAGATCTGACCAGTCCGCCGAGTGTTGGCGGGGATGCCCGGAGAGAGGAACGATGGCACATATTTGGTGGACATGCCCGAAAATCCAAACTTATTGGGACACAATAATAAGTCAAATAAAAGAGATTACGGGTAAAGAAATAAAGAAAGATCCCTGGGTAGTGCTCTTTCATGGGAGTCAAGAGGGCATAAAAAAATATAAGCAATCCTTATTACCACACCTGTTAAATGCTGCGAAGAGAATCATACCAAAAAGGTGGCAGGAAAAGGAAAGTCCACTCCTGTGGAATTGGATAGATGCAGTGGAGGAAACTTATAGGCTAGAAGAGCTTAAGGAAAGTCTATCAGAGACAAACAACGACTTTAAAAAAAAATGGGAAAAATGGAAGGAGTACAAAAAAACAGGGAGTTATGTAGAGAGTTTAAGAGTACGCTAATTCTTTGAATTCTGAGAATATGGGGATAATGGGCCCCGAAACAAAGCCCGACCGTGGTGACTGTTATTTTCAAATCTTATGCATTTGTTTTTCTCTTTTTTCTTCTTTTCTTGGAAAATTTCATAGACATTTTAGCGATGGAAAAAAAAAAAAAGATCCCTGGGCGCCACGAGGGGGGGGGGGGGGGGGAGGAGGGGGGGGGGGGGTTCGCTTTATATGGCAGTGAAGTGTCGATACCCTAGAGGGTATGTAAAATAATAAAAGAGCATGGATAAGATCCTGGCCCCTTGCCGGACGCCGACACTTATACTTATTGTATGTGAAAATATTGTACAGGGAAAAAAAAAAAAAACAATTCCCTGCAATTCTCTCTTTATTGAGTAGGCCTTTATAACACCAAATTCCCACCAACAACTATGCTGATGAATAACATTAATATGCAAAAATACTGTACGTGTAAAATTAAATAAATGGCCCTCAGAGAAATCCATGTATCGATTGTATTCCGCCATAAAAACCTTCTCTCCCTCCCCGGCCCCCGAGCCTCCTGCCTGGGCAGCACTCTAGGAAAGCTTGGGGCTTCGGCCTATACAGAGGAAGCCGCATATCTGCTCTGCTCCTCCCAGGAAGTAAACAGCCGGCTTCTCTCCTGAACCTGCTGCCCACTACTGAGAGCTGTACAGCCGGCCGGGTCACCACTGGGGCCAGTACGACTAACAGGGGACAGAGGAGGCAAAGCGCCACCATTTTGTCGGTCAGCCCACTCACCTGCTGTAGAAGCGAGTGCCCTGTGAGGGGAGGAGACTTCATTCACCCCGAGCAACCCTACTGACTGTCCTTTACTGCTGTCTCCCTGAGCCTGCACTCTTATCGTTGCCCGCTAGATGACACGGGAGCACACACACATAACATGTCTGCCTCCAGCTTCCTCATCTCTCATAGAGGCAGCTTACATACATGGCCAAAATTAGTTGCGGTTTCATGTTAGCCGGCAGGCTAAATTAGCCGGGACTAGGTCCTATTTGACGGTATTGTCCTGTTAAAAACGGGACAGTTGGCAAGTATGCACGCATGTCTGCAGACCCGGAAGAAGACAGTCCTGTATACATATACGTGACTGAGCCTGCCAGTGTCGGCTCACCACAGTTAGGCTGGGTTCATACTAGTGCAAATTGGATGCTGGTTTCCCCGCTCTGCAATTCGCATGGCAAGAGATTGTGACCAGCTCTCTATGGAGCCCATTCACACATATTTGGTGCGGCTGTGGAGCGAATTGCACAGAGATCCTTTGGCTCAGTTTCAGGTCTGAATTCAGAAAAAAAAATGGGGCCCGATTCGTCCCTGAAACAGAGAACAGGGATGCACCGGATACCCCTGCTGTCAGCTGCAGTGTGAACCCAGTCTAAATCTACAAGTGGTTAAGCATGCTAATATAGCTTGAGCTAACCCTAAAGAGAAATAGAATATTGGAAACTGCGGTATCCGGCAACTGTTGGGAGAATCAACACTGTTCAGGAATATGCAATGTACAGCGGTTAGTACTATGTAACATCACATAATATAGAATGCAGCAGTCAGCAGTGTGCATCATATTGCCTCATATTTGCTGATCAGTGGAAGTAAAAATATGCAACACCTGTGTTCAGCGGGGTAAAAATTGCTGTCAGTGACAGACACTCCCGGCGGTGCAAACATGCTGAGGACCCTTGGCGAGGTAGTTGGGCCCCTCAGTCGTGGAGTGGCAACACCCGGTTGCAGGAAGGCAGACATCACCATGTGGTCCTCCTTCTTTGCTGATGGGCGGTGCTCTGCTGGCTTGGCGCGAAATCCTATTATACGTCCCGCGCAGGGGAGGGTGGCTCCTCCCACTTGAAGAACTTTTCCAGACATGTTGCAGGCGCGTGCTGTACCGCACGTACGCCCAAGCTTAGCTGTGCGAGAGGTTCCGGGTTCAAATCCCGGACGAGCCCCCACGTGTAGCGCCACCCCCTCAGGAGCCGCTGGTTGTTGTTGGGATCGGCATATTAAGTTACCCTTTCGGTGTTGTCTAGGGGTGTGATTGATAAGTAGAGTAGAATAGAGTAGTGAGCGAATGTTCAGTCATTGAATGAAGGTTTTCAAATGCTTTATTTCCAGGCCCAACATGGCCAACATCAACATCAAATGAGGAGAAAAGGTTGATGAAGCAAGAGAGAACTTTGCAATATCAGACCTGGATATGATATGATATGCTCTCAATAGTATCAATTGCAATCTGTCGCCACTCTAGCCAGAGTGGGTGAAGTGCCCCCGGACAAACTCATGCCACAAGTCTGGCAGCTGAAGTGTCACTTTAGGTTTCTGGGAGGAACAGGCCTCTGCCACAAACCTGGCTCTAGGGCCTCTGCCACAGGCCAATTACTTGAATGAGCTAAATGAACAGATTGAGATAGAGCAAATCCTCCCAGTAGATTAAGCATAGGTCACCAGATGACAGCAATAGTGTACCTGTCAACATTCCAGTCACCAGATCCCCGATGGTTCGTTCAAGCCCTGTTGGACAACCTACCTCCGGGTTCTCCTCAAGTCGATCCCCCATCGAACGGCATCCTGCCTGGGATCTCCTCAAAAGAATTTGGACCCCAGTTAGTCACTGGGGTCCCTATCAGGAACGTGGAGCTCCGCGTAGCGTATGACCCCGGCCTGGTAGGCCATCATCGGGGTCCGTTGGATGCGCACACCCTGAAGGTGGGTGCCGCACCTGGAACCTGGAACCCGCGAAAGACCACACAAAATGGCGTCTGCCCCAGATATACTCTCCCCCAGCATGCCCCGCGAGGGAAAACTCCTCCAATTGGCTGCTAGGGAGAAGCGGCTCTGCCAGAACCCCTCTAGCGCCAGCTGTCACCCAGGGGTGGAAACAACACCCCTGGAGCGCAGACTGACATACAGGACAGTTCAGGAATGACAGCAGCCCAATTTAAAAAATTGTGAATGGGAGCAAGATAACTCTCCCATTCCCCACTAACTTTAGCGTAGTGCCCATACTGAAAGTAAGGGGGCGCTACACGCTCTACACTAATGCTTTTTTTTCTACTGACATTTTTCCTCCTGATGATTTTTATCGAAAGTAGATGAAAGGAGCGCAGTGGAGATGTGGGGGCGAAGTAAGTGGATGGGAGCAGAATTATGAGGGTGCACTGAAAGTGGATACCGCTTTTCAGTGCTTTGCCACTGTGTTTCTCACTTCTACTTTCAGTACTCCCTTATAGTGCCAATTTCTCTCACTTTAGTGACCCCCATATTGCTCCTCTCATTAAAGGCCAAGTCCACCTTTTAGATCATATTAAATGTTATCTGCATATTTAGGGTGTAACAGGTAAAATGGTGCCAATCCAGTCATTGTGTTAGATATTGCAGCAAAATAGCGGCAGGAGGGGAGGGGCGGGGAGGAGATCGTCTCTCACACTGACTAGGAAATGACAGGCCAAGGACGGAGGGGGAGAGGGGGAGAGACTCAGAACACACAGCGGGATGACAGAGGCAGTAAACTGACTACACTATCATGGATCAGCAGCCATGATTACCGTGGTCAGCACACACAGGGGGACACAGGAACAGGCAGGATAAACCAAGTATTTTACAGCCTAGAATGATGATCAGTGCCCCGATTACATATCTAGATGTCCTCTGCAAGGAGATGCCGCTGATAGGCTCTCCTCGCCACACACTCTGTCAGTGTGAGGCGAGGAGCGCCAATTACCAGCATCTCCGTGTTTACATGTGGCCAGCTGTGATTGGACACAGCCGATCACATGGTTAAAGAGCTAAGGCCCTTTACAGAGATCGGGGTCATGTCATGTTCTATCAACACGGCGTGGCTTCGATAGCCTCACTGCGTGCCCCAGTGGGCGTAGGAGAGCGGCTGTTCTGGAACGTGGTGTCCCAAAACGAGAGCCACTCTGCCACGTCGTCATTTGATGGTGGGTGGGCATCAAGTGATTAAAGGAACAGGATAATTTTTTATTGTTTTTTAGGATTACAACCACTTTAACCTTTAGTGGCATTGCCCCTCTCTTAGTTTAATCAGATGTGGATTTGGATCAGCACAGAGATCAAATCTCACCTGTCTGCAGTTTACTTCACACAGTAATTCATAGCTCCCAACAGTCCCTGATTTTAAAGGACTGTCGCTGATTTGGAGTAATGTCCCTCTGTCCCTCTTCCCCCCTCATTTGTCCCTCATTTTGGTCTGATCTATTTAGTTATATATAAAATTAACTTTTTATCTTTCAAAAAGTGTTTCCTGGTGCTAAACCTTTTATCCAAATTCTAAATGGCTGCATTTGTAAATTTTAAAACCCAATATAAAGGAATAGTTGTGGTAAAAAAAAGCCCTTGTGGATTTAGTTAAACTTTTTTTTGGTTAGTTCTCTTTTAAGGGGGTGTGGCAGGGGGGTGTCCTATGCCTACATACATTTGCTAGTAGGCGTCCCTCATTCCATCTCAAAATGTTTTGGAGGTATGCGTAATTCATTCTTGGTGTAAGCATCTATTCCCCTCTTTGTCAGAATCAAATACGGTGGGGGTAGGAGGAAGGAGCGACAGAAAGCATTAATTTTAGAAATTAGCTCAGAAATAGTAGAAGCCAGGGTAGCTTCTTCACAGCTTTGCCTCCTTCCTTACCCTACTATGTTGACACCTATGCTTTTTTTGTGCGTTTTGAAGTTTGCAGAAATGCACTACAGTCCATTTAACATGGTTTCCTATGGTACCAGTTCACATCTATGCGTTTTATGGCCAGTGAGTTTTTGGAAAGCGTCTAATGCCGCATACACATGACCATTTTTCATGACATGATTTTTTTTTTTTAAATGGTCATTAAAAACGATTGTGTGTACGATCCATAGCATTTTTCATAACGTGAAAAATGGGCATTCAAATTTAGAACATGCCCTATTTTTTTGCGTTGTTTTTCACGTCGTGAAAAACCGTCGTGTGTAGGCTTTAACGACATGAAAAATCCACGCATGCTCAGAAGCAAGTTATGAGACGGGAGCGCTCGTTCTGGTAAAACTAGCGTTTGTAATGGAGATAGCACATTCGTCACGCTGTAACAGACTGAAAAGCACAAAAACTGAAAAGCGCCAATCGTCTCTCACCAAACTTTTACTAACACGAAATCAGCAAAAGCAGCCCCAAGGGTGGCGCCATCCGAATGGAACTTCCCTTTTATAATGCCGTTGTACGTCACCGCGCTTTGCTAGAGCATTTTTTTTTCACGATCGTGTGTAGGCAAGGCAGGCTTGAAAGAATCATGTCGAGTCCGAGGGAGGAGTCTGGTAATGGCGCTGGGTAGGAGCACGCCGTGAGCTCTAGGTCTCCAGCCTCCCTAAGCATGAGGATTAAATTCCTATTCCCGTGAACCCTGTCCCCCGTCCCCGCCTGTATGGAATTGTTTTTTACCTTTTTTACCTTCCAATTTCTGAACTTGCTGAGTAAACGCTGTGGTGCGGGCGTTATCCCGGAGATTGCGGAGAGAAGAGAGAGATGCGCGGTCGGCTCATGCAGAGAACCGGAGAGGTGCGACTAGGGGAAGCCGGAGAAGCCGAGAGCGTGGAGCCACGATTGTGGCCGAAGATCGCCGAGGATTGCCGAGAACGGCCGAAAAGGGCAGAGAACGATCGAGACTTGCACCTAGGAGACTGAGGAGGATTCCGGATCCCGGACTACCGAGAGCGGCCGGAGTCAGCCGAGAACAGCCGAAGCCGATGCCTGGAGCCACCATACAGCTGTAACATAAGGGGGGTAAGCGGTGATGGAAGGCTGAGCGGGTTAGACCCATGTCCAAAGCTTTAAAAAAGTGTTATGTTAAAGCAGCCCCTACCTTTATCCCCTGAATCTGAGGATCCCTCCTACTATTGAAGTCAATATAGAGGTGTATATTACTGTACTGTCTCTGAGGGGATAATATTGTAGTGGTTTTTTTCCCCTCTCCTGGCTATGGAATTAACTGATTCAATTGAACTTCATAGATGGTTATAGGAGAGCCCTGAGATATACCTATAGGAGACTGGAGTTTGGCGGGTAAATATGTGACTTGCCTTTCTCCTTGCCGGGCTGTCTTTCAGTTTTTTTTCAAGTCTGAGGAAATCAGGCGTGTTGTTTTCCTTGTAATAAATCCAAAACAGAACCCCCTACCCCCAATGTTGGTTACCTGATAGAGGGGAGCTTCTGTGGGTAACTGCCTGTGGGTTCTGTTTTTGGTAAAAACTCTAAGCACCCTGCCACCTTTGGTGTTTTGTTTTTTTTGGCTTTCTTTGTTTTTTCTCTCCCCCTTTTTTCTGGCATAGCTGTCGGATAACATTTAACGAAAACTGGACTTGAGCCATGAAATAGTAGTCAGCAACTCCTTTTACACCCTGAAGTACAAGTCCGGGGGGCCAGGTAAGGGGTGATGGGAAAAGGGAGAGAGTGGTGAGTACCTCCCCCAGTACCTTGGCCCAGAAAAAGTTTTTTTTTGTTGTTGTTGTTTTGGAACCCTCAGAGTTGTATTAGTCTTGTGAACCACAATTGAATTGATTCGATCTGAATTAAATTAAAGTAGTGGCTCAAGACATAGAGACTGTATGGAGAATAGCAGTTGATGTGATTGGAAACTTGAAGTTGAAGTTGTGTTTCAGAAAGTGCTACGCTCGCGTGGCAGCTAGAACTTAATGTGGCCTATAAATTACAAAAAGACCAGAACAAATGAGAACTGTTCTATAAATGGAATACCAGTAGTAAAAAGCAGTAAAAGCAGTAAAACGTATTAGGGACATATCTCCCTTTGTTTCCCTTTTCCCTCACCGCCCTCTCCCCCTTTGTTTTGGTATGATAGGCAGCATGAGGGGAGGAACTGGAAGAGGAGGAGCAGTAGCAAAGTCACCTTGCTCAAGCCTGAGCCCTGGGCCTATGACCACGTATGTGACATTGGGAGTAAGTGGAAACAACCAGGCTATAGGAAAGCAGAATACTAAGGGATGGCAAACTGAGGTAAAAGATAAAAAAGAGAAGAAGGCCCAAAATAAAACAGTCTTAGAAATAAGTACACATGCAGACTCTCATGAAGAAATAGAGGTTGAAATAGAAGAGGACACAGGAAAAGAAGGAGAGGAGGAACAATATAGAAAAGATCAACTCCCAACGAAATGTGATATGGAAAACATGTTTGCAGTCCTGGAGAGATCTTTGAAGAGCCTAGAATCTTCTTTGAAAAAAGAAATAGCTATAATCCATAATGATGTGGGACACTTACTTACTAGAGTGGAAAAGGTGGAAAATAAAGTGGATTCCCATACAACTATAATAAAAGAGTTAAAAGGAGAAATACGATTTTAAAGAACAGAACAACGGGAACAAGCCTAAAGGATGGAAGAACAGGAAAATAAGAACAAGAGAAAGAATCTGCAAATAAGAGGACTCCCTGAAAATCCCCAGAGGGAAGATTTGATTATGAGGAAAATATTCAACCCACTACTGGGAAGCCAGGAAGCAAATACTGCAAAGATTGAAGGAGTTTATAGAATAAGGAGATCTATAGGGGCCCCAGTAGAAAGTCCAAGAGACATAATCGTAAGATTCGAGAAATTGGAGGAAAAAAAACAAATATGGAGAAATATGAGGGGAAAGCCCCCAATAAATAATGGAGAAAAACTACTACAAATTTTTCCGGACCTATCACAAGACACTCTAAGGCCGTGTACACACGGTTGTTACAAACCGATGAGAATGGTCCGACAGGCCATTTCCATCGGTTCACCGCTGAA
Source organism: Rana temporaria (assembly GCF_905171775.1). Lineage (NCBI taxonomy): Eukaryota > Metazoa > Chordata > Amphibia > Anura > Ranidae > Rana > Rana temporaria. Next base: position 24,777 of record NW_024404587.1, on the reverse strand, counting down.
GTGGCCTGATGGTCTGATGTGCGTACACACCATCGTTCCAAAAACCGATCGGGTCAGAACGCAGTGACGTCAAACACACAACGTGCTGAATAAAATGAAGTTCAATGCTTCCAAGCATGCGTCGACTTGATTCTGAGCATACGCGGGTTTTGAACTGATGCTTTCTGTACTAACCATCAGTTTGGACCGATCGGGCAGCGGGCCATCGGTTCGATTTAAAAGCATGTTTTAAAATTTTGGACCGAAGGACAACAGATCGATGGGCTATACACACGGTCGGTTTGGAACGATGAAACTGAACCTCGGTCCATTCTCATCGGTTTTGTCCGACCGTGTGTACGTGGCCTAAGAAGGTGGACGCTAAAACCTCTACTAAAAATGTTGCAAGAACATGAGATTCAATATAACTGGGGGTTCCCTGCATGCCTGATTGGAAAGAAAAATGGACTCACAGTAAAACTTAGGTTCGTGGAAGAAACACAGGACTTCTGTGAAAAACTGGGAATCCCAGTCCCAGAGGCTTTAAGGGGAAAGGATAGTAGACAAGAAGAGGAAACACAAGAAGAGGAACAGTGGCACCTGATTCCCAGTAGAAAGTCATAAGGAAGAAACAGGATGAAATAAAGGAGAACTAGTGCAAACGATCGCAAACAGGAGGGGGAAGTAGATTGTGTTTTTTTTATAGTATCGGGGTGAGATGGGAGGCCGGGAGAGGAGAATAGAAGTAGATGAAAAAAAGGTGGGGGTAGGGGGCCTGGGCTCTGGGAAGAGCTCTTGAGTTAGCTCCCCATTTATAAAGGGGGCAGACAATAGCGCCAAACAGTACACCACCTCAAAGTAAGATAGCAGGGGGGGGGCAGGAATGGCCATAGATACCTGCTTACAGACCATGAGTCTTAAACATCTGAAGAAGGGAAGGGTAGGGGGGTGGGATAGGGAGGAAAGATAAAAATGGTTTGCCAAAAGAACAAAGGAAGGAAAAAAGAGAAAAAAAAAAAAGTACCTCCAGTCGATCTGCTGTCTCCAGAGTCGTGGGGCGGGAGAGACCCTCGGTGCATAACTGAGCCTGGGGTCTCTTCGTCCCCGTGCAAATGGAGGAAGGGAAGAAAGGTGGAAAGGATGAAAGAAAAATGGATTTGATAAAACTTATAACATACAACGTTAGAGGGCTAAACTCTCCACAGAAGCGACACATGGTGCTACAGGAATTAGAAAGAAAGGGCGCAGAAATAATATTTTTACAAGAAACCCATCTGGCATTGGATGGCAACACCAAATTATATTCTAAGAAGATCCCTATATGGTATTACGAAGATTCACCCACAAAAAGGGCAAAAGGGGTGGCAATTGGCTTTGGAAATAACGTTGCCTTCAAGATTGAGGATAGGAAGGTCGACCCTGAAGGTAGATTCCTGTTCCTGAGAGGAACTATATCAGGCATAAAATACACCTTGGCAAATGTATACTGTCCCAATAAGCACCCTAAAAAATATTTTCTACAGATCTTAAAGGAGCTAGCTGAATTTAAAAAAGGTTACTTGATATTGGCTTGAGACCTGAACTTTACTATGGACAGCAAACTAGACTCCACTTCCGGGGCCGCAGATAAAGAAAAAAAGTATTAAGAAGAGTAAAAGGAAAACTATTTGAACATCAATTAATAGACGTCTGGAGGATTCAACATCCTAGCATAAAAGACTTTACATACCACTCAACGATAAATGGAATGTACTCCAGACTGGACTACATATTTATTGAACATAGAGCATTGGAAGTAGTTATGGAAACATCAATAGAAATAGCCACAATATCAGATCATGCCCCAGTGACAATGAAGTTAAAATTAAAAAGGAAAGTAATGGGGAGAGGAGCCTGGAGAATAAATGAAGATATAATTGAAGATCAAGAAGTAGAGAAGATAATTGAAGCAGAAATTGACCAGTATTTCCTGACCAACGACACACCAGAATTGAGTAATGCAATAATTTGGGAAGAGCACAAGGCCGTTATAAGGGGCCAATTGATAGCTATTGGGGCCAAAAATAAAAAAGAAAGAGAAACTAATATGCAAAAAAATCTTAAAAGAAATATATGACTTGGAACAAAGACATAAGAGAAATCTTGAAAAGGAAACCCAACGTGCCTTAATACTAAAAAGAGAATCACTGAAAGATCTAATGGAGCAGGAAACAAGAAAGGAGTTCAACAGAATCAGAAAGGACAGATACAAAGGAGCAAACAAGCCTGGAAAATACCTCTCAAAAATGCTAAGGCGCAAAAAGTCACTAAATTATATAGAGAAGATAGAGAATGGAAGAGGAGAAATGGTGAATAAAACAGCTGATATTGCAACAGCATTCCAAACATATTATAGTGCATTATACGCAATCAGAAAGGAAGATACATATAAGGGGAAGGAGAGAAGGAAAGAAAAAACACAAGAATACTTAAAGAATGCAAAATTGCCAAAAAAACACGAAGAACGCTTGACAGCCTTGGAAGCAGGGATTACACAGGAAGAAATTATAAGAGCATTAAAAGAAACACCCACTGGGAAAAGTCCGGGACCAGATGGGTTCATCATCAAATATTATAAAAGCGCCGACTGATTCAGAGACTATGGGCCAGATCCTCAGCCAGCGGTGCAAATTTAGTTTGTCCTAACTTATGTCATTTAAGTTACATTGCCCTAAGTTGGTGTCGTAAGTGCCGTATCCACAGCGCATTTGCGTCTAAATTTGCGCCAGCGTAACTTAAATTCAGAGGCGTAAGGCGGGGTTTTTGCAAGTGGGAAGGAAGTGGGCGTGCTTCATTGTAATGAGCCGTGACCCCATGCAAATGAGGCGCCGGCCGTACTGCGCATGCGCGCACGAATCGGGACCTCACTGGGCATGTGCAGAACTGGTCTCGGCGCAATCAGTGAGATAGGTAAAAGGCCAAGTGTACTTAGTTTGAGGATCGCCCTGTGTCTAAAAAGCACCACACACACACACTTCCCTTGCAAAAGTATATCCCATTGTTTCCCTTCCATGAGCAATTTGCTTCTGCTCTGTTTGTTTGTGTGTTGGTAAGTTGTGTTTGTGAGAAAAGTGTTTGAGGAGTTGGAGAGTCTAGTTGTTGTTTGTTTTTGCGAAGTGTCTTTATTTAATTTGTTTGTTAGTGTTTTTGCTGATTGTTTTTTGGTGTTTGTTGCTTGTTTTTTTGTTTGTGCGTGTTTGTTTTTGAATTACTATTAGCTGTGTCCTTGTGTGTTTAGATTTTTGTTAGTTTTTTGTGGTGTATATTTTTGTCTGGTTTTTGGGTGTGTATTCTAGATTGATTGTCGGGTGTGTTTGTTGTTGCTGGGTGGTGTATGTGATGCCCCCCAAATGCAGGAAGCTTAATTTCACCCTGGGAGAGAAGCAAATTCTTGCTCGGGGCATTGTGAAATATGGGCGATTTCTGCATGGCCCTGAGAGCCAGAACACCACCCCGGCCAGGAGGAGGCAGCTTATTAAAAAAATCACGGACCAGATCAATGCGGCGGGGGGGGGGGAGACCAGGACCCCCGCTGGCATACAGAAAAAAATAAATGATCTGAGGAGCATCGTCCGGAATAAGATGGCAAGGATCGACGCCCATGCCAGGGGCACTGGAGGAGGGGGACCCTGCCCAGTCAGACTGACGGAGGAGGAATGGGCAGTGGCCCAGTGTTTCCACCCACAGCAGGTGGTGGGCCTGCCTGGCTATACGTCAGATGTTCCTAGGAGGACAGGTAGGTTTTTTTGTTTATTCTCTGTTGATTAGCATGTGTGGGTGGGGGAAGGGAAGATGTGCCAAGTGTGTGGTTCCTCAAACATGTGATTGTTTTGTGTCCTCCACAGATGGCCAGGAGGTTGCAGGCCAGGAGGTTGCAGGCCAGGAGGTTGCAGGGCCATCGGGCCAGGCTGCTGCACCACCCCCAAGACAGGCTGATGATGAGTCCCAAGAAGGGCAGGATTCCCCAGGGGAGGAGGTTGAGGGGGAGGAGGATGAGTGGGAGGAGGATGATGAGGGGGAGGAGGACGAAAATATGCAGATTGGCCGGGAAGTCCTCCTGGCCACTGATATGATGACCTTTGAGTCTTCCCCTGAGGCTACCCCTGAGGCTGGCACCAGTCAGGCCACCATCAGGGGTAGCCCCTCCCACTTCTCCCCCAACAGGCCTCCAGTCACAAGGGTCACTCTCTCCCCTCCTCCAGGCCCGCAAGACTCAGCGGCAGCCAGGGGGCCAACCCAGGAGACCGTGGCTGTGGGCGAGCGTCTGTCGGCCAGTGTGGTGAAGGACAATGCCCGGCAGACCCGCACTCTTGGGAAAATACTTGAAAAAATTACCCAGATGGAGCACAGCCAGGGTGAAATGATGGAGGCACTCGGTGATGTGGCCACCAACTCAACGGCGGTCATTACATGTTTGAACGACATACAGACCGCCACAACACGCGTGGACCATGAGCTGAGTGCCCTGACCCAGGCTGTGCAGGACAATACTAGGTCTGGCCAGGCCAATGCGGCTGCCCTCACTGCCTGTCTCACTCGAATTGCAGGGGCCATGGAGGGCAGGCCAGCAGGGGCGGCTCCTCCTTCCCCAGCTCACCCCCCCCAGGAGGCTCCTCCTTCCCCAGCTCACCCCCCCAGGAGGCTCCTCCTTCCCCAGCTCACCCCCCCCAGGAGGCTCCTCCTTCCCCAGCTCACCCCCCCAATGGACATCCTCCGCGACGGCGTGGCCGTGGCTGTGGCCGTGCCCCTGCCCGTGCCCCTGCCCGTGCCCCTGCCCAGCCAAGGCGTAGCAATCGCCGCCGCTAATTAATTAGCAGGGATACTTTTGTTTTTTTGTTTATGCATTTTTTTTTTTTTTTATTATTTAATTTGGTCTTCTGTACTTATGATTTGATTTATGTGTGTGAATGATGTGTGAATGTGGGGGGGTGGCATTCCTGATAAATTAAGGGTGTCACCCTCAGTTTTGGTGGAGTAGGGATCCCCAGGACCAGGGAGAAGTGCAATCCCAGGTTCCTGAATGGTGTATGAATGCACAGTGACATAATTGGAGCCGTGGCGTGGCGTTACTGCTCCCAAGTCCCAAAGGGGGGGGGGACTTGGATCTAATCCAATTCGATGTGCATGTGATGTGTCTGTGCTAGGGACCACAGTGGTGTGCATTCATGCATTATCATTGTGACTTTATTGATGTGCATTTACAGGGAAAAGACACATTCTTATTGTGACATTATTCATGTACGTTTACTGGGAAAAAATGCCTTCTGCAAGGCGTCTCCTGGCTGCTGTGCCCTCAGCAGACCGGGTAGAGTTGGTTGGGGGGGTATTGCCTGGGTCGGGGGTCAGGTCATCACATAAGTCAATATGCAGTCCCCTTCTCAGGGCAAAGTTGTGGAGTATACAACATGCCCCAATTATTTGGCACACAAAGTCTGGGGAATACAGCAGTGTACCCCCAGACTTATCCAGGCATCTGAAGCGGGACTTCATAAGCCCAAATGTACGTTCAACCACTCCCCGGGTACGTATGTGCGCCTGGTTGTAGCGTTGCTCTCCTGGGGTTTGGGGGTTCCTGAATGGGGTCATCATGTGAGGTCCCAGTGCATATCCAGAGTCACCTGTAAGGAAAAGACAGGAGGATATTAGTCATGCATGTGCCCCTTGTGATGTCAGCATCATGGGGGGGACATACCTGACACACATGTCACTCACCAATCAGCCAGCTGTCTCCATACATGTTCTGGTCCAAATCTCTGGACATCTGGGTCTGCCGGAAAATATAGCTGTCATGGCAGGATCCCGGAAATTTAGCACAGACGTGCCAGATGAGGCCATGGGCATCTACGATCACCTGCACATTTATGGAATGCCAGCCTTTACGATTCCGGAACATGTGCTCAGTATCATGGGGGGGTTGTAGTGCCACATGGGTACAATCAATGGCCCCGATGGTGCGTGGGAATCTGGCAATGTGATAGAAGTCTGTCATGGTCTTCAAACGCTGGTCCTCCTGGGTGGGTTTTTGAAATTGATTTCCCATGCGCCGCAGGATTGCAGGGACCACTTGGTGCACACACCTGCTCATGGAGGATTGTGCCATCCCAGCTACGCCTCCACTTGTGCGTTGGAAAGAGCCAGTGGCAAGAAAATGCAGAGTTGCCAGTACTTTGATGAGTGGCTGCAGTGCATGGGAGCGTTGTGTTGGGCTGGTGAGATCATCCTGAAGTATTGTTGTTAATTCCAGGAAGGCCTCACGGTTAAATCTGAAGTTGCGGAATACTTCTGAAGCAGGCATGCCAAACACATCTTGGCGTGGGCGGTATACCCTCTCCTGTGCCCTCCTCCTCCTCCTCTGTGCCCTCCTCCTTCTTTGCGCCTCTAAAGACACTAATGCAGCTAGGATCATTGATGGTCCTGGCATTTTGGCAGACAGATTGTAGTCCTGAAAGTGTGTGTGTGCTGAGCTCTTCCTCAATGGTGTTGCTTCAGCAGACATTCAGACGGCATGTGTAAAATTAGGGCTGCTTTTATAAAGTGTAAATTCCCACCGGGAAACTAACAGGTGCGCACAGGGCGTAATCTACGGCGCACACACTTAATTCTGTGGATCGCCTTATCTCCCTCATTTGCATCTTTGCCTATCAAAAAAAGCGGCGTGCCTAGCGTAATTTGCGCCCGAGAATGCGCCGGTGTAATTATTTTAGGTAGGACGGAAAAGCCGGAATTTCAGGCGCTTCTCGTTTTGAGGATCGGGCGCAAAGATACACGCCGTGTAAATTTAGAAAACTCGAGTTAAGTCGGCGTATCTCTTTTGTGGATCTGGCCCAATGTGATTACTTCAACCAAATAGGTGAAGATGGGAAAATGCGACACGAATCTTTATTGGCCCATATCACTATAATACCAAAACCTGGGAAAGATAAGACATTATGTTCTAGTTATAGGCCTATAGCATTATTAAATGCCGACACAAAGCCATACGCAAAAATTTTAGCCACTCGACTAAAGGACCTAATGCCAGATTGGGTGGACCCAGATCAGACTGGGTTTTAAACCCGGAAGAGAAGGCAGAGATAACAGTCTAAAAACCATGGGCCAAATCCACAGCCAGCGGCGCAAAATAAGTTTTTTCAAACTTATGTCATTTAAGTTACGGCGCCCTAAGTTGGTGTCGTAATTGCCGTATCCACAGCGCATTTGCGCACAAAATTGCGCCTGCCGTAACCTAAATTCGGAGGCGTAAGGCGGGGTTATGGCAAGTGGGAAGGAAGTGGGCGTGCTTCATTGTAATGAGCCGTGACCCCATGCAAATGAAGGTCCGGCCGTACTGCGCATGCGCGCAGGAATCTGCTGCTCACTGCGCATGTGCAGAACTTTGCTTGGCGCAATCAGTGAGATAGGTAAAAGGCCAAGTGTACTTAGTTTGAGGATTGCCCTGTGCTTAACTAGCTCCAGTCAAACACACTTCATTTGCAAAAGTATTTCCCTGTGTTCCCTTCCATGAGCAATTTGCTTCTGCTCTTAGTTTGTCAGTGTTTGTTGGTAAGTTGTGTGTGATAGAGAAGTGTTGGAGGAGTAGTAGATAGTAGTTGTTGTTTGTTTGTGATAAGTGTAATTTTTGTTTGATTGTTTCTGCTAATTTTTTTTTTGGGGTTTTTTCTGCTTGGATTTTGTGTTTGGTTTTTGTGTGTTTGTATTTGACTTTGTAGTAGCTGTCTGCTTCTGTGTGTATTTTTGTGTGTTTGTATTTGACTTTGTAGTAGCTGTCTGCTTCTGTGTGTATTTTTGTGTATTTGTTTGGTGTGTATTTTTGTGTGTTTGTCCTGTGAGTTTTCTTGTTGCTGTGTGGTGTTTGTGATGGCTCCCAAACGCAGGAAGCTGAATTTTTCCCATGTTGAAAAGCAAATCCTTGCCAGGTATATCATCCAATATGGAAGATATTTACATGGGCCTGATAGCCGGAAAAAACCTCCCCGGCCCAAAGGAAGAGGATCTATGCCAAAATAACAGATCACATAAATGCGGCGGGGGGAGGGGAGACGAGGACCCCCGCTGGCATTAAGAAAAAGATCAATGATCTGAGGAGCGTGGTCTGCAATAAGGTGGCCAAGCTCACTGCGCATAGGAGGGGCACTGGAGGAGGGGGACCATGCCCCATCCGGCTGACTGAGGAGGAATGGGCAGTGGCCCGGTGTTTCGAGCCAGAGCAGGTGGTGGGCCTGCCTGGTTATCAGTCTGATGTTCCTGTGAGGCCAGATAAGGTTTTTGTTTTTTTATTTGGTGATTAGCATGTGTGGGTGGGGGAAGGGAACATGTGCCAAGTGTGTGGATCCTCAAACCTGTGATTGTTTGGTGTCTTCCACAGATGACCAGGAGATTGCTGGGCCATCAGGCCAGGCTGCTGCACCACCCCAAAGACAGGAGGCTGCTGAGGAGTCCCCAGGGGAGGGGAGTGGCCAAACCTCCCCTCATGAGGAGGCTGAGGGGGAGGAGGATGAGGGGGAGGAGGATGAGGGGGAGGAGGAAGAAGATCTCCAGATTGGCCGGGAAATCATTATTGCCACAGATCTGATGACATTTGACGATACCCTTGAGGCTAGCCTTGAGGCTCCCCTTGAGGCTACCCCAGAGGCTCCCCTTGAGGCTACCCCAGAGGATCCCCCAGAAGCTACCCCAGAGGCTGGCACCAGTCAGGCCACCATCAGGGGTAGCCCCTCCCACTCCTCCCACAACATGCCGCAACCCACAAGGGTCACTCTATCCCCTCCTACCTGGCCACAAGCCTCAGGGGCAGGCAGGATGGCGACCCATGAGACCAGGGGGGGGTCTGAGCATATGCCGGCCAGTCTGCTGAGGGACAATGCCCAGCAGACCCGCAGTCTGGGTGACATCAAAAAAACTATGGCCAAGATGGAGCACAGCCTGGATGTAATGAGGGAGTCACTCAGTGATGTGGCCACCAATTCATTGGGTGTCATCACCTGTTTGTGGTCCCTGCATACCGCCACAACAGGTGTGGGCCAGGAGGTGACTGCCCTCACCCGGGCTGTGCAGGACAACACCCGGGCTGTGCAGGACAACACACGGGCTGGCCAGGCCAATACGGCTGCCATCACTGACTGCCTGAACAGGATAGCAGTGGCCTTGGAGGGCAGGCCAGCCGGAGGTCAGACACCAGGGGAGGCTCCTCCCTCCCCTGCTCCCCCCCCATGAAGATACTCCCTCCCCTGCTCCCCCCCCCCCAATGAAGATACTCCCTCCCCTGCTCCCCCCTCCCGTGAAGATCCTCCAGGTGCCCGTGGCCGTGCCCGTGGCCGTGCCCCTGCCCGTGGGCAGCCCAGACGGAGCACTCGCCGCCGGACTTAAATACCAGGGGTACTTTTTTTTTTTTGGTTTTAAAATTTTAAAAGTTTATTATACTGTACTTATGATTTGGTTTATGTGTGTGAATGATGTGTGAATGTGGGGGGGGGTGGCATTCCTGACAAAATAAGGGTGTCACCCTCAGTTTTGGTGGAGAAGGGATCCCCAGGACCAGGGAGAAGTCATTCTAGGTTCCTGAATGGTGTATGAATGCACAGTGACATAATTGGAGCCGTGGCGGGGCGTTACTGCTCCCAAGTACCAAAGGGGGGGGGGGTACTTGGATCTAATCCAATTCGATGTGCATTGATGTGTCTGTGCTAGGGACCACAGTGGTGTGCATTCATGCATTCTCATTGTGACATAAATCATGTGCGTTTCCAGAGACAAAAACATTCTCAATGTGTCATTAAACATGTGCGTTTACTGTGCAAAGCAACATTCTCATTGTCACATAATTCATGTGCGTTTGCAGTGAAAACAAATAATATCATTGTCACATAATTCATGTGCGTTTGCAGTGAAAACAAATAATATCATTGTGACATGATTTCTGGCCATTTACTGAGAAAAGATGCCTTCTGCGAGGCGTCTCCTGGCTACTGTGCCCTCAGTAGACTGGGTAGAGTGGGCTAGGGGGGGATTGCCTGGGTGGGGGGTCAGGTCAGCACGTAAGTTAATCTCCAGTCCCCTTCTCATTGCAAAGTTGTGAAGAATGCAACAAGCCCCTATTATTTGGCACACAAAGTCTGGGGAATACAACAGTGTACCCCCAGTCTTGTCCAGGCATCTGAAGCGGGACTTCAGCAGCCCAAATGTACGCTCCACTACTGCCCGGGTGCGAATATGAGCCTCGTTGTAGCGTTGCTCTCCTGGGGTTTGGGGGTTCCTGAATGGGGTCATCATGTGAGGTCCCAGGGCATATCCAGAGTCACCTGGAAGGGAAAAGACAGGAGGATATTAGTCATGCATGTGCCCCATGTGATGTCTGCATCATGGGGGGGGACAGTCATACCTGACACACATGTCACTCACCAACCAGCCAGCTGTCTCCATACACGTTCTGCTCCAATTGACGTGATATGTTGGTCTGCCTGAAGATGTAGCTGTCATGGCACGAACCCGGAAATTTGGCACAGACATGCCAGATGAGGCCATGGGCATCTACGATTACCTGCACATTGATGGAATGCCAGTTTTTGCGATTCCTGAACAGGTGCTCTGTATCATGGGGGGGCTGTAGTGCCACATGGGTACAGTCAATGGCCCTGATGGTCCGTGGGAATCGGGCAATCTGATAGAAGTCGGCCATGCTCTTCATTCGCTGGTCCTCCTGGGTGGGCTTTTCAAATTGACTGCCCATGCGTCTCAGTATTGCAGGGACAACCTGGTACACACACCTGCTCATCGAGGACTGTACCATCCCAGCCAGACCTCCACATGTTCTCTGAAAAGACCCAGTGGCCAGAAAATGCAGGGTGGCCATAACTTTAATGTGAGCTGGCAGGGCATGGGATCGTTGGGTTGGGGTGTTCAGATCATCCTGCAGGATCCTGGTTAAGTCCAGGATGGCTTCCTGGTTAAATCTGAAGTTGCCAATGACCTCAGACGCAGTCATGCCAAAGAGATCTTGGCGTGGGCGGTATACCCTCTCCTGTGCCCTCCTCCTCCTCCTCTGTGCCCTCCTCCTTCTCTGCGCTTGTAAAGTTGCGAGTGCCGTTATAATCATTGATGGCCCGGGCATTTTGGCAGTCACAATGAAGTCAAGCAAAGAAGTGTTGGCAGCTCTTCCTAAATGGTGTTGCTTCAGCAGACCTTTACAGGGCTGGTGTAAAATTAGGGCTGCTTTTATAAAGTTTCATTTTGCTCCAGAAAACTAACAGGTGCGTACAGGGCGTTATCTACGGCGCACAGGGCGTAATCTACGGCGCACACACTTAATTTTGAGGATCGCCCTATCTCCCTCATTTGCATCTTTGCCTATCAAATAAAGCGGCGTGACTAGCGTAATTTGCGTCAGAGGATGCGCCGGAGTAATTATTTTAAGTAGGACGGAAAAACCGGATTTTTCGTTTTGAGGATCGGGCGCAAAGATACGCGTGGAGTAAAATTAGAAATCTCGAGTTAAGTCGGCGCATCTGCTTTGTGAATTTGCCCCCATATTACTACTGCAGGAAAACAAGAGCGTAAAATCCCCAGTTCTACTCCTGTCAATAGATGCCGAGAAAGCATTTGACAGGGTAGACTGGGGATTTATGATGGACACGCTCCAACATCTGGGGATGGGACCTAAAATTAGACATTGGATACAAAATCTGTACAGTAGACCAACGGCAATGGTCAAGGTTAACGGTAAATTGTCATCTCCTTTTGAAATGTATAATGGGACCAGACAAGGGTGCCTGCTCTCGCCACTTCTATATATACTAACGTTGGAACCTTTTCTGGCAACTCTGCGAAATAATCCAAAAATAGAGGGGGCGAGAATAGGCGAAGAGGAACACAAGATAGCGGCATATGCCGATGATATTTTAATGTATATAACTAATCCAAGGGTGACTTTGTCAAATATAGCTATGGAAATAAAAAAGTACGGAGAACTTTCGAACTTCAAAATAAATCCCATAAAAACAGAAATTCTAAATATAGGAGTGGAGAAAAAAGAAGAACTTGCGTTGCAAGAACAATATTCATACACGTGGGTGAGAGGAGAGCAAACTTATTTGGGGGTTAAGTTGACATCTACAGTGGGCGGTCTGTATCTTGGCAATTTTATCCCTCTGCTAAACGAGATAAAAACAGATTTAAAAAAGAACATAACAAGAGCACTTTTATGGTTAGGAAGGATAAATGCTTTTAAGATGGCTACCCTCCCAAAAATAACATATAAATTCCAGATGTTACCCATAGCTATCCCACAGAGATTTTTCAAGATTATTAAAACAATGCTGATAAAATATATATGGAAAAACATAAAACCAAGAGTAAACTTTGGAACACTAACAAGATGAAAAAAACATGGAGGATTAGCAGTGTCGGATATAAAGAGATATTATAAGGCCACGATCATCGCATGAATGGTAGAATGGGGAAATAAATACAAAGAGAATGAAAAAAAAATGGATTCGAAAAAAAAAATGGGAAAGGAAATTAAGTAAAAGATAAATATACAAAACAGTATATATAGATAACCACAAATGATGCGAAACTGAAGTAGAGACAATATTTATGAATAAATTAAATCATGAGCAAGTCTCTTGCTGTGGTTGAGTCTGACGTGGTTAAAAAAAAAAAAGAAAGAATCACGTCGAAAAAAACTTCATTTTTTCTAGACCATTAAAAAGGGTCGTGTGTACGCGGCATAAGACTTCAATGGAGCTGCACCAGATATGCAAGTGGTGTTTTTTTTTAAAGTATAATTCTTTATTCAAATTTTTTTTTTTTAACAAAACATATAAATAACAGTAACAAAAGGAATAAATGGGGCATATCCACAAAAAGCCAGCGCAACTTAAAAAATCCCATTTAAGTTACACTGCCTTAAAATTTCTACCTAAGTGCCCGATCCACAAAGCACTTACCTAGAAATTTCAGGCTGTGTAACTTAAATCCGGCCGGCGTAAGGCGGTCCTCTTCATCAGGGGGCGATTCCAATTTAAATGAGGCGCGCTCCCGCGCCGGCCGTACTGCACATGCGCGAAGTTACGTTATGCCGAGTTTTGTGGATCGCGCCGGGTAAAAAAAAGTTGCGTCGGGGGAAAAAAAAAAAATTGACAGCGTCGCTCGCCATGCATTCCTGAGGGAGAACTCATGCCAATTTTCAAAGAAAAAATAGGCATGGGTTCCCCCCCCCCAGGAGCATACCAGGCCCTTAGGTCTGGTATGGGTTGTAAGGAGACCCCCCCTACGCCGAAAAATCGACGTAGGGGGTCCCCCTACAATCCATACCAGACCCGTATCCAAAGCACGCTACCCGGCCGGCCAGGAATGGGAGTGGGGACGAGCGAGCGCCCCCCCCTCCTGAGCCGTACCAGGCCGCATGACCTCAACATGGGGGGGTTGGGTGCTCTGGGGCAGGGGGGCGCACTGCGGGCCCCCCCACCCCAGAGCACCCTGTCCCCATGTTGATGAGGACAGGACCTCTTCCCGACAACCCTGGCCGTTGGTTGTCGGGGTCTGCGGGCGGGGGCTTATCGGAATCTGGGAGTCCCCTCAAATAAGGGGGCCCCCAGATACCGGCCCCCCACCCTAAGTGAATGCATATGGGGTACATCGTACCCCTACCCATTCACCTGGAGGCAAAGTGATAGTTATTAAACACACGACACAAGGGTTTTTAAAATCATTTATTAGTCTGCTCCGGAGGCCCCCCCTGTCTTCTTTAGCTCTAATACCAGGGGGGGCTTCTTCTTCCGCTCTCCGGGGGGGTCTTCTCCGCTCTCCGGGGGGGCTTCTTCTTCCGCTCTCCGGGGGGGTCTTCTCCGCTCTCCGGGGGTCTTCTTCTATCTTCGCCGCTCTCCGCTGTTGACTCGGCGCACCCCGGTTCTTCTCCAGCTGTCCGGTGCCTTCTCCTTCAGCGCTTGCTGCCTGCTATCTTCGTGTGTTAGCTCAATTACTAGCAGGCAGCCAGCGCGGTCTTCTGTGACGTCATCTTCTTCTCTTCTCTTCTTCTCCCTTCTTCCGATGTTGACCCGACGCCTCTTCTCGCTGCAATGATGGAAGCGCGCCTTGCATCCGATTTATATAGGCCTCACCGTCCCATCATGCTCCGGCTTGTAAAAAACTTTTTGTTTTTTACAAGCCGAAAAATGATTGTGTGTGTGCGGCATTACTGTCAGCTGCTGAATCTCTTGCAGGGTTGTGAAAGAAGACAAGTTGTTCCCAGTTATCAGCAGACGAGGAAGCATTTAACAGGGTAGACTGGGGATTTATAATGGACACGCTCCAACATCTGGGGATGGGACCTAAAATTAGACATTGGATACAAAATCTGTACAGTAACCAACGGCAATGGTCAAGGTTAACGGTAAATTGTCATCTCCTTTTGAAATGTATAATGGGACCAGACAAGGGTGCCCGCTCTCGCCACTTCTATATATACTAACGTTGGAACCTTTTCTGGCAACTCTGCGAAATAATCCAAAAATAGAGGGGGCGAGAATAGGCGAAGAGGAACACAAGATAGCGGCATATGCCGATGATATTTTAATGTATATAACTAATCCAAGGGTGACTTTGCCAAATATAGCTAAGGAAATAAAAAAGTACGGAGAACTTTTGAACTTCAAAATAAATCCCATAAAAACAGAAATTCTAAATATAGGAGTGGAGAAAAAAGAAGAACTTGCGTTGCAAGAACAATATTCATACACGTGGGTGAGAGGAGAGCAAACTTATTTGGGGGTTAAGTTGACATCTACAGTGGGCGGTCTGTATCTTGGCAATTTTATCCCTCTGCTAAACGAGATAAAAACAGATTTAAAAAAGAACATAACAAGAGCACTTTCATGGTTAGGAAGGATAAATGCTTTTAAGATGGCTACCCTCCCAAAAATAACATATAAATTCCAGATGTTACCCATAGCTATCCCACAGAGTTTTTTCAAGATTATTAAAACAATGCTGATAAAATATATATGTGCAGCGTCCCACTCAGGACATGTGGGATCTGCAAAAGTAATACTTCTTTGTCATTGCTATATTGCATGTCATTTTGCATTGTATACCTGTGGTATCCCTGTTCATAGGCTGGTCAGGTGTGCTTCATACTTCCCACCACAAGATGGGGATAGCACCACTCTGGGATATCTATCCCAGCTCAGGCTTATCTGTGGTCAGTTGTTCAGTACAGGAAGCAGTGTGCAGAGAGAAAGGAGAATGTGAAGGTGAGAGAAGGTCAGTCCAGAGAAGGGACACATTTAAACTGCTAAAATCAAAGGATAAAAGCCACTAATCGGCAGCAAAGACCTTTGAGTATAAAGGTGAAGGATTTATTAGCCTCCGGCAACCTCACCCATGTCACTGGATTCAAAAGGGACCAGACACAAGTAAGCATTATACTGAACCACAGCCTGAGTCCAGGCCTACTAAAGCCTATTAGCAGTGGATCAGCAGAACTCCTCTATTTACCCAGAGACTGTATTCTAACTGGATGTTTGTACTGCAACCAAAACCAGACACAGTAAAAGTTGTGAGTTGTATTCTATCACTGTCTACCTCATTCTTCAACATTGCTACTACAACTGGTTGTACCACCATTAACGGTACTGGCGTCACGACAAATATCATCAAGGGACCCAGCCGCCACAAGCACTCTAAACACCCCTGTCATCACGGGCACCTCAACCACCATCTCGGCTGGCGTTTCCCTATCGCAGAGCGTGCCCCGGAGGATTTCGTGCTGTCTTCCCTTTCACTGTGCGACCGGCCCAGGGAGGCTTTCTGCTAACCGTGAGTAAACCGATGAACTGTATTATTGCTGTCTCTCATCGGCCCACCGTGCACCTCACGTGTTCCCCTGCGGTTCTGGCTCGTCGCATAAAAAAAATTGGCGTCACGAACAGGATTATTACCCCTGCGCCCTATCTAAAAGACTGTTGCATCAAAATAAGCCCCTTTGCTTTATTGAGAGACTGTTTACTTATTGCATGCTGTGTGGGGCCACAGAACTGTTTAAACTGTTTAAAAGTTGCATGGAAGCGTTATCCCAGTTATCAGCATAAAAATCGCAGCATCCAAAGTGAGAAAATCAGACATTTGTGTGTTAACAAAACTGCATGCAGTATTTGAATTGACTATTTCCATTCACTTAAAATGGCTGCCAGAGACCCAAAATCAACATCGCTGCAGCATTGCATTCAGCTGGCATTAAATTCTTAAAGGGCCATACACCCGCAAGACAGCGGTTGCCCATAGCAACACCGCACAAAAAGTGTCTAAAAACGCATTTGACTTACCTAACTAGAACTCGCCTGCTGTTACCATGTCTGTGCAAGGAGATGACGTGCAGCCCGACCTCAGAGGACCCCCTGCATCAGCCGCAGTCGGTCCCAATGCAATACCAACCGCTGCAGCACCAAGTTTAATGCCTTTAACCATGCCTTATTATTTTGGGGCCCCCTGGTTCCCACGATATTCTGGGGAAATTCATACTTTAAGGGACTTTAAAGAAAAAATTCTGGCTATGTTCAGATTGTACCCTGTATCCTCAGAGCAACAGATGGAGATTCTTCTTGCGCAATTGGAAGGAGCTGCGCTCAGAGAAGTGAAATCTTGGCTGAGCTCAGAGAGAAAGACCATGGAGCAGATTTTTCAACGTCTCTACACCACCTTTGAACCCAGAACCGTGTCAGAGGTCAAGATGAGGTTCTTCAGCAAGAGACAGCAATCTGGTGAGTCACTCAGAGACTTTGCATTATCTTTGCAGGAAGCCCTTAGAGCTGTTGTCCAAGTAGACCCCCGTGAGGCAGAAAATCAGGACAAAACCCTGAAAGAACAATTTATTGAAGGCGTCGATACAGACAATCTAAAGAGCCAACTAAGAATGTTAGCCGCCCAACATCCAAGCGCTACCTTCTTAGATTTCAAAGAATTAGCTATCAGCATCCTAGGAAAAAGCCCACCAACAGAACCTGTTAGATCTGTTGACGTGCCTGTATCACAGCTGGTTACCCCTGTAAAGTCTTTACCTATAGTCAGTCAGGCAACCCAAGCTCCAGTTCCTGACGCAGTTGCTGCCTTGACTGAGCAAGTCCGTTTTCTGACTAAAAGTCTGGAGAAAGTCCACCAAAAATTGGAACAATGGGAAAAAACATTAATGCTAGAGGATGAGAAACCTGTGTCCAGAAGACTCTTCCCCTCTAATTCTAGAGAGACTTATTCCAGAAATTCTGGCGGACGCCCCCCTGACCACACTAGTACCCCTAAGCGGCCTATCTGCACGTACTGTCACAAACCAGGCCATACAGAAGCAACCTGCTGGCAGTTAAACGGGAAACCCCCGAGGCCAAGGACCACCCCTCGGGAGGTAAACCAATAGGTCCAGAAGATCCCCACTGGATGCCAAGATACGTTGGATCCCGTCCTGAAGTGGCACTTCAAATAAATGGAGTCCCTTTTGTTGCCCTAGTTGACACCGGATCCCAAGTCACCACCATCCAACAAGCAGCCTTTGAAAAATACTGGGATCAAAATCAGCTTACCCAGCCTCCAGAATCCTGGCTGAGTCTCATAGCCAGTAACGGCAAACCCATACCAGTCCATGGTTATTGGGAACCTACCATTCAAGTAGGAGGAACTACACTACCTCGACAAGGCCTTATTGTGGTACAAGTCAGAGACAATAACCCTAACCCTCCAATAGTCCTAGGAATGAATGTCCTCAGGAACTGTTATGTTGAGATGCTAGAAGCCTTGCACCAGTTAGTGCCTACTGCCCCTCCTGATTCTAAGAAGGTGATCCAACAAACCATCCGTGTATTAAATGCGCAACAGAGATTCACCAACGAAAAAGGAGAAATTTGCTGTGCCCGCATCCGGGATAAGCAACCTGTGATCCTCAAACCCAACACCGAAACTCTCTTGTGGTGCCGAGGTGTAGTCGGAATCCAAGGTCAAGACTACCAAGCCCTGGTAGAGCCTGTTGTTTTGGAAGACTATCCTCTAGTTAGAGCTGCAAGGAGCCTAGTAACCGTCTCTGAAGGTAAAGTGCCTATACGACTCCTAAACCTGAGCGATAGCAGTATAACACTATCAAAACACCTTCCTATTGCACAGCTAATCCAAGTCACTTTTCAAGATGTCATCAGTGTAACTACAGCTACCACAGAGCAAATTCCCAAGAGACAGAACCCCCAGGACCAAAATGTAAACACATCCTGGTGGAAAGAACTTCATGTGGGAGATGCTTCCACACCAGCAAACCAAATGGAGGGAGTACTAAAAATTGTGAAGGAGCTTCACCTTGCCTTCAGTAAGCATTCCACCGACTATGGAGAAGTGGATATCATCAAGCACTCCATTCCTACAGGTTCACACCCACCGATCAAGGAAAGATATCGGCCTATACCACCAACTATGTACCAATCCGTAAAGCAAATGATCCAAGAGATGAAGGACTCCAATGTCATTAGAGACAGCCATAGTCCATGGGCTGCACCTCTAGTTCTTGTCCGTAAGAAGGATGGTAACATCAGATTCTGTGTGGATTACAGAAAAATTAACCAAATCACCCACAAGGATGCTTACCCTTTACCACGCATAGAGGAATCTTTGACAGCTTTAGGATCTTCAGCCTACTTCTCTACCCTTGATTTAACCAGTGGATACTGGCAAGTACCCATGGCACCTGAAGATCGTGAGAAGACTGCATTTACCACCCCGATGGGCCTATTTGAGTTCAACCGCATGCCTTTTGGACTTTGCAATGCGCCCGGAACCTTTCAAAGATTAATGGAGCATTTTTTAGGACACAAAAATTTTGAAACCGTCCTGTTGTACTTAGATGATGTCATCAGCTACTCCAAATCTTATGAAGATCACTTGAAACATTTGGCCGAAGTTTTTCAAATCCTCATTAAACATGGACTCAAAGTCAAACCATCTAAGTGCTATCTACTGAAGACAGAAGTCAAATACTTAGGGCATATTGTAAGCTCTGAAGGTGTTAAACCGGATCCAGAGAAGATAGCCGCAGTCCGAAATTGGCCTACTCCTACTACAGTGAAAGAAGTGAGGAGCTTTCTCAGTTTCGCAGGATACTACAGACGCTTTATTCCTCACTTTGCCCAAATTGCGGGGCCAATATTAGAACTTCTGAGAGGACATCCTAAGAGGTACTAAAAGTCTCCAATATCAGTCGAATGGAACACAGAAAGAGAAATTGCCTTCCAGCTCCTAAAGAAGAAGTTAACAGAACCACCAATCCTAGGCTATCCAGATTACCAGCAACCATTTCATCTTTACACAGATGCTAGTAAGAAAGGTCTGGGAGCTGTCCTATCGCAGGTACAGGAAGGAAAAGAAAGAGTTATTTCCTACGCTAGTAGATCTCTTAAAGGTACTGAAAGAAACGACCAAAACTATAGTTCCTTCAAATTGGAATTCCTCGCACTCGTGTGGGCTGTTACAGAAAAATTTAAAGATTACCTTGCCGCAACACCATTTGTGGCCTTCACAGATAACAACCCGCTAGCACATCTGAATACCGCCAAGTTGGGAGCATTGGAACAAAGATGGGCCTCACGCCTAGCTAACTACGATTTCACCATAAAATACAGAACAGGAAAAGCAAATGAAAATGCGGATGCATTATCCCGTCTGTCTACCCAAGAAGACCCTACTACACAAGAAGATGTTTGGGAAGAGGTAGAAATGCCAGCTTTTTACAAAAATTTTGCCCAACAAGACATTATCACCATCAAAGGAAGAAAAGTCCTTAATCTTCAACAACAAGTGGATCCAAGATCCCAAGTGGACAAAGAAAGGTGGATCAAGCTGCAAAATGAAAGCAGAGTGTTGGGAGAACTGCAAGATTTCTTCACCAGCGGAAGAACACCTGAAAGAATTCGCAGAAGAAATGCTGATCCAGAATTGTCAAAACTTTGGAGACACAGAAAACATCTCTTTCTACAGAAGGGCCTACTATTAAGAAGAACTTTAGACCCAATTACCTCGGATTGTCTATACCAAATCTTAATACCACGCCGAGATGCAAGAATCATTCTTGAGATGTATCATGATCAATCAGGACACTTTGGCGTGCAGAAGACAGAAGCCACCATCCGTAGAAGATTCTACTGGATTGGGATGAGAGGAGACATTGAAAAGTGGTGTCGAGAGTGTTCCACCTGTGCTGTTGGAAGAAATGAAAAACATGACCAAAAAGCACCCTTACATCCCATTGTAAGCCGAACACCGCTAGAAATAGTTGCAATTGACCATGTGAAGCTGGAACCAAGTCGCTCAGGTTACACATACGCCATGACCATCATTGATCATTATACCAAATTTGTTGTAGCCGTACCTGTCAAGGACCTGACCGCTAAAACAACTGCAGATGCCTTCTGGAAACATTTCCTACTGCCATATGGATGCCCAGAAAGAATCCTTACAGATCAGGGATCTGCCTTTGAGTCGCAACTCTTCAAAGAACTGTGTACACTTCACAATTGCCAGAAAATCAGGACCACAGCCTACCACCCTCAAGGGAATGGACTTTGCGAGAAAATGAACCAAACTTTAATTGAGATGTTAAGAGCAGTACCACCTGCTACAAGAAGTGATTGGCCTACTCTATTGCCTCAATTGATGTACACCTACAATAACACGATTCACTGTTCTACTGGGTATACACCTTACTATCTCATGTTTGGCCGACAAGGTAAACTACCCGCTGACCATACTTTGGGCGTACAAGTGCCTGATGCAATCAACCCCCTACCAAAGACTGATTGGGTGAGAGGGCAACAAAGACGTCTAATTGATGCACAAGAAATTGTTCAACATCGCATGGAACGTGCTCATGAAAAGCAACAAAAAGATTATAACCAATCTGCGAAAGCAGAACCTCTCAAAATTGGTGATCATGTATGGTTAAAAAACAACCATCGCACCAGCAAGTTAGATAGCAAATGGGAGAGAGAACCTTAAACCATTACAGCTATTCTCAATCCAGAGACTGATACTTATGAGATCACTAAAGAAAACAAATCGCATGTAGTACATCGCAATCGCCTTAAGTTATGTCTCAAGGAAAGTACTCAAGAAGAAACTCTTCAAGAAGAAGCTGTCCAAGAGGAAACACAATCCATAGAACCAGAGCCTACAAAACCATCTGATTCAGAGAATCCACTACAGTCTTTTGGAAAAGCATTATTAGACTCTGATCCTTTACAATGGTTCCTTACACCATGGCTCAATATCTTAGTGCCTGCCAAGACCAATACAACCGCACTTCAACCAGAGGAGCTACCTCAAGAAATGTCTACTACCGCTCAAGAGACACCAAGTTCCCTTGAAACAAGGCCTGTAGAAACTCAGCCACTAAGAAGATCTGACAGAACTACAAGAGGACGACCACCTGTCCGTTTGGAGGATTACCTGCACCAGCAGCCGAGAAGTCGACTACCGACTCTGTCATCTCATCGTTGAGTGCATCCTTACATCGTCTGAAGTTCCAGAGTGAGAAGAAGACTTACTTGGGATATTATGTTTATTTCCTTTAAAGGACTTTTCAAAAGGACTACATACCTACTGTTTTGCAACGTTCAAGCCTGCACCCGGAGATAGACTTTCACGTACCTGAGCCTCCGTGATATTCATCTGTTGACATTTTCCTGTGCCCAGGGAACGGACTCATACCCTGTGAGCCTCCTGAGATGTTATTTTTGCTTTGTTTTCCTTTTTCCATCTCATCGTGGACTATTCTGGTTTTGCCATACATACCAGTCTTCAGAGGAAAAAACTACACCCCTTTTTGTCACCTTTTGTCACATTTCGTTGTTGCCTGAGATATGTTTGCCTAACCCATTTTACTTGCAGATACAAGAAGTACAAGAATGGGGTTATATTGTTATCTCCTATGCATGCATGCTTTTCCCTTTCTCTTATATCTTACAGGAAGACACAACATCGAGTCAAAAGTGTGCCGAGGTCGACACACGTTTTACCATGGGGGTATGCAGCGTCCCACTCAGGACATGTGGGATCTGCAAAAGTAATACTTCTTTGTCATTGCTATATTGCATGTCATTTTGCATTGTATACCTGTGGTATCCCTGTTCATAGGCTGGTCAGGTGTGCTTCATACTTCCCACCACAAGATGGGGATAGCACCACTCTGGGATATCTATCCCAGCTCAGGCTTATCTGTGGTCAGTTGTTCAGTACAGGAAGCAGTGTGCAGAGAGAAAGGAGAATGTGAAGGTGAGAGAAGGTCAGTCCAGAGAAGGGACACATTTAAACTGCTAAAATCAAAGGATAAAAGCCACTAATCGGCAGCAAAGACCTTTGAGTATAAAGGTGAAGGATTTATTAGCCTCCGGCAACCTCACCCATGTCACTGGATTCAAAAGGGACCAGACACAAGTAAGCATTATACTGAACCACAGCCTGAGTCCAGGCCTACTAAAGCCTATTAGCAGTGGATCAGCAGAACTCCTCTATTTACCCAGAGACTGTATTCTAACTGGATGTTTGTACTGCAACCAAAACCAGACACAGTAAAAGTTGTGAGTTGTATTCTACCACTGTCTACCTCATTCTTCAACATTGCTACTACAACTGGTTGTACCACCATTAACGGTACTGGCGTCACGACAAATATCATCAAGGGACCCAGCCGCCACAAGCACTCTAAACACCCCTGTCATCACGGGCACCTCAACCACCATCTCGGCTGGCGTTTCCCTATCGCAGAGCGTGCCCCGGAGGATTTCGTGCTGTCTTCCCTTTCACTGTGCGACCGGCCCAGGGAGGCTTTCTGCTAACCGTGAGTAAACCGATGAACTGTATTATTGCTGTCTCTCATCGGCCCACCGTGCACCTCACGTGTTCCCCTGCGGTTCTGGCTCGTCGCATATGGAAAAACATAAAACCAAGAGTAAACTTTGGAACACTAACAAGATGAAAAAAACATGGAGGATTAGCAGTGTCGGATATAAAGAGATATTATAAGGCCACGATCATCGCATGAATGGTAGAATGGGGAAATAAATACAAAGAGAATGAAAAAAAAAATGGATTCGAAAAAAAAAATGGGAAAGGAAATTAAGTAAAAGATAAATATACAAAACAGTATATATAGATAACCACAAATGATGCGAAACTGAAGTAGAGACAATATTTATGAATAAATTAAATCATGAGCAAGTCTCTTGCTGTGGTTGAGTCTGACGTGGTTAAAAAAAAAAAAGAAAGAATCACGTCGAAAAAAACTTCATTTTTTCTAGACCATTAAAAAGGGTCGTGTGTACGCGGCATAAGACTTCAATGGAGCTGCACCAGATATGCAAGTGGTGTTTTTTTTTAAGTATAATTCTTTATTCAATTTTTTTTTTTTAACAAAACATATAAATAACAGTAACAAAAGGAATAAATGGGGCATATCCACAAAAAGCCGGCGCAACTTAAAAAATCCCATTTAAGTTACACTGCCTTAAAATTTCTACCTAAGTGCCCGATCCACAAAGCACTTACCTAGAAATTTCAGGCTGTGTAACTTAAATCCGGCCGGCGTAAGGCGGTCCTCTTCATCAGGGGGCGATTCCCATTTAAATGAGGCGCGCTCCCACGCCGGCCGTACTGCACATGCGCGAAGTTACGTTATGCCGAGTTTTGTGGATCGCGCCGGGGAAAAAAAAGTTGCGTCGGGGAAAAAAAAAAAATTGACAGCGTCGCTCGGCATGCATTCCTGAGGGAGAACTCCATGCCAATTTTCAAAGAAAAAATAGGCATGGGTTCCCCCCCCCAGGAGCATACCAGGCCCTTAGGTCTGGTATGGGTTGTAAGGAGACCCCCCCTACGCCGAAAAATCGACGTAGGGGGTCCCCCTACAATCCATACCAGACCCGTATCCAAAGCACGCTACCCGGCCGGCCAGGAATGGGAGTGGGGACGAGCGAGCGCCCCCCCCCCCTCCTGAGCCGTACCAGGCCGCATGCCCTCAACATGGGGGGGTTGGGTGCTCTGGGGCAGGGGGGCGCACTGCGGGCCCCCCCACCCCAGAGCACCCTGTCCCCATGTTGATGAGGACAGGACCTCTTCCCGACAACCCTGGCCGTTGGTTGTCGGGGTCTGCGGGCGGGGGCTTATCGGAATCTGGGAGTCCCCTCAAATAAGGGGGCCCCCAGATACCGGCCCCCCACCCTAAGTGAATGCATATGGGGTACATCGTACCCCTACCCATTCACCTGGAGGCAAAGTGATAGTTATTAAACACACGACACAAGGGTTTTTAAAATCATTTATTAGTCTGCTCCGGAGGCCCCCCCTGTCTTCTTTAGCTCTAATACCAGGGGGGGCTTCTTCTTCCGCTCTCCGGGGGGGTCTTCTCCGCTCTCCGGGGGGGGCTTCTTCTTCCGCTCTCCGGGGGGGGCTTCTCCGCTCTCCGGGGGTCTTCTTCTATCTTCGCCGCTCTCCGCTGTTGACTCGGCGCACCCCGGTTCTTCTCCAGCTGTCCGGTGCCTTCTCCTTCAGCGCTTGCTGCCTGCTATCTTCGTGTGTTAGCTCAATTACTAGCAGGCAGCCAGCGCGGTCTTCTGTGACGTCATCTTCTTCTCTTCTCTTCTTCTCCCTTCTTCCGATGTTGACCCGACGCCTCTTCTCGCTGCAATGATGGAAGCGCGCCTTGCATCCGATTTATATAGGCCTCACCGTCCCATCATGCTCCGGCTTGTA
>NW_024404586.1:12500-73858 GCF_905171775.1 Rana temporaria | reverse complement strand
GGTATGTCTTGGTTTTATCTTGGGTATGTCTCGGTTATGTCTCGGGTATGTCTCGGGTATATCTCGGGCATTTCTCGGGTATATCTCGGGTATTTCTCGGGTATATCTCGGGTATATCTCGAGTATTTCTCGGGTATTTCTCGGGTATGTCTTGGTTATGTCTCGTGTATTTCTCGGGTATGTCTCGGGTATATCTCTGGTATGTCTCGGGTATGTCTCGGGTATATCTCTGGTATGTCTCGGGTATGTCTCGGGTATATCTCTGGTATGTCTCGGGTATTTCTCGAGTATGTCTCGGGTATATCTCGGGTATGTCTCAGGAATGTCTCGGGTATATCTCGGGTATGTCTCAGGAATGTCTCGGGTATATCTCGGGTATGTCTCGGGTATGTCTCGGGTATATATTGGGTATGTCTCGGGTATGTCTTGGTTTTATCTCGGGTATGTCTCGTGTATTTCTTGGGTATGTCTCGGGTATATATCGGGTATTTCTTGGTTATGTCTCGGGTATGTCTCGGGTATATCTTGGTTATGTCTCGGGTATGTCTCGGGTATGTCTCGGGTATGTCTCGGGTATGTCTCGGGTATTTCTCGAGTATGTCTCGGGTATTTCTCGGGTATGTCTCGGGTATGTCTTGGTTTTATCTCGGGTATATCTCGGGCATTTCTTGGGTATGTCTCGGGCATGTCTCGGGCATGTCTCGGGTATGTCTCGGGTATGTCTCGGGTATGTCTCGGGTATGTCTCGGGTATATCTCGGGTATGTCTCGGTTATGTCTCGGTTATGTCTCGGTTATGTCTCGGGTATGTCTCGGTTATGTCTCGGTTATGTCTCGGTTATGTCTCGGGTATGTCTCGGGTATGTCTCGGGTATGTCTCGGGTATGTCTCGGGTATGTCTTGGTTTTATCTCGGGTATGTCTCGGGTATTTCTCGGGTATGTCTCGGGTATATCTCGGGTATATCTTGGGTATATCTCGGGTATGTCTCTTTTATGTCTTGGTTTTATCTCGGGTATGTCTCGGGTATGTCTCGGGTATGTCTTGGTTTTATCTCGAGTATGTCTCGGGTATGTCTCGGGTATATCTCGGGTATATCTCGGGTATATCTCGGGTATATCTCGGGTATGTCTCGGGTATATCTCGGGTATGTCTCGGGTATGTCTCGGGTATTTCTCGGGTATGTCTCGGGATTTACCTCGGGTATGTCTCGGGTATATCTCGGGTATGTCTCAAGTATGTCTCGGGATCTACCTCGGGTATGTCTCGGGTATGTCTCAGCTGTTTTTCAGGTGTGTCTCGGGTATGTCTTGGTTTTATCTCGGGTATGTCTCGGGTATATCTAGGGGTATGTCTCGGGTATGTTTCGGGTATGTCTCGGGTATGTCTCGGGTATGTCTCGGGTATGTCTCGGTTATATCTCAGGTATGTTCGGGTATGTCCCGGGTATGTCTCGGGTATGTCTCGGGTATGTCCCGGGTATGTCTCGGGTATGTCTCGGGTATGTCTTGGTTTTATCTCGGGTATGTCTCGGGTATTTCTTGGGTATTTCTCGGGTATGTCTCGGGTATATCTCGGGTATGTCTTGGTTTTATCTCGGGTATTTCTCGGGTATGTCTCGGGTATTTCTCGGGTATGTCTCGGTTATGTCTCGGGTATGTCTCGGGTATGTCTCGGGTATATCTCGGGTATGTCTCGGGTATATCTCGGGTATTTCTCGGGTATTTCTCGGGTATGTCTCGGGTATTTCTCAGGTATGTCTTGGGTATGTCTTGGTTTTATCTCGGGTATGTCTCGGGTATGTCTTGGGTATATCTCGGTATGTCTCGGGTATATCTCGGGTATATCTCGGGTATATCTCGGGTATATCTCGGGTATATCTCGGTATGTTTCGGGTATGTCTCGGGTATGTCTTGGTTTTATCTCGGGTATGTCTCGGGTATTTCTCGGGTATATCTTGGTTATGTCTCGGGTATGTCTCGGGTATATCTCGGGTATGTCTTGGGTATATCTCGGGTATATCTCGGGCATTTCTCGGGTATGCCTCGGGTATGTCTCGGGTATGTCTCGGGTATATCTCGGGTATGTCTTGGTTATGTCTTGGTTATGTCTTGGTTATGTCTTGGTTATGTCTTGGTTATGTCTTGGTTATGTCTCGGGTATATCTCGGGTATGTCTCGGGCATTTCTCGGGTATGTCTCGGGTATGTCTCGGGTATGTCTCGGGTATGTCTCGGGTATGTCTCGGGTATGTCTTGGTTTAATCTCGGGTATGTCTCGGGTATGTCTCGGGTATATCTCGGGTATGTCTCGGGTATTTCTCGGGTATGTCTTGGTTATGTCTCGGGTATATCTCGGGTATGTCTCGGGCATTTCTCGGGCATTTCTCGGGTATATCTCGGGTATGTCTCGGGTATGTCTCGGGTATGTCTCGGGTTTATCTCGGGTATGTCTCGGGTATATCTCGGGTATTTCTCGGGTATATCTCGGGCATTTCTCGGGCATGTCTCGGGTATGTCTCGGGTATGTCTCGGGTATGTCTTGGTTTTATCTCGGGTATGTTAGGGTATTTCTCGGGTATGTCTCGGGTATGTCTCGGGTATGTCTCGGGTATGTCTCGGGTATGTCTCGGGTATGTCTCGGGTATATCCCGGGTATGTCTCGGGTATGTCTCGGGTATTTCTTGGGTATTTCTCGGGTATGTCTTGGGTATATCTCGGGTATGTCTTGGTTTTATCTCGGGTATTTCTCGGGTATGTCTCGGGTATATCTCGGGTATGTCTCGGGTATATCTCGGTTATGTCTCGGGTATGTCTCGGGTATGTCTCGGGTATATCTCGGGCATTTCTCGGGTATATCTCGGGCATTTCTTCGGGTATGTCTCGGGTATGTCTCGGGTATGTCTCGGGTATGTCTCGGGTATTTCTCAGGTATGTCTCGGGTATGTCTTGGTTTTATCTCGGGTATGTCTCGGGTATGTCTCGGGTATATCTTGGGTATATCTCGGGTATGTCTCGGGTATGTCTCGGGTATGTCTCGGGTATGTCTTGGTTTTATCTCGGGTATATCTCGGGTATATCTCGGGCATTTCTCGGGTATGTCTCGGGTATATTTCGGGTATTTCTCGGGTATGTCTCGGGTATGTCTCGGGTATATCTCGGGTATGTCTCGGGCATTTCTCGGGTATATCTCGGGTATATCTCGGGTATGTCTCGGGTATGTCTCGGGTATGTCTCGGGTATGTCTCGGGTATGTCTCGGGTATGTCTCGGGTATGTCTTGGTTTTATCTCGGGTATTTCTCGGGTATTTCTCGGGTATATCTTGGGTATATCTCGGGTATGTCTCGGGCATTTCTCTGGCATTTCTCGGGTATGTCTCGGGTATGTCTCGGGTATGTCTCGGGTATGTCTTGGTTTTATCTCGGGTATATCTCGGGTATATCTCGGGTATATCTCGGGTATGTTTTGGGTATGTCTCGGGTATTTCTCGGGTATATCTTGGTTATGTCTCGGGTATGTCTCGGGTATGTCTCGGGTATGTCTCTGGTATGTCTCGGGTATGTCTCGGGTATGTCTCGGGTATGTCTCGGGTATATCTCGGGTATGTCTCGGGTATATCTCGGGTATGTCTCGGGTATATCTCGGGTATGTCTCGGGTATGTCTCGGGTATGTCTTGGTTTTATCTCGGGTATGTCTCGGGTATATCTTGGGTATATCTTGGGTATGTCTCGGGTATATCTTGGGTATGTCTCGGGTATGTCTCGGGTATGTCTCGGGTATGTCTCGGGTATGTCTCGGGTATGTCTCGGGTATGTCTCGGGTATGTCTCGGGTATATCTCGGGTATATCTTGGGTATATCTCGGTTATGTCTCTTTTATGTCTTGGTTTTATCTCGGGTATGTCTCGGGTATGTCTCGGGTATGTCTCGGGTATGTCTCGGGTATATCTCGGGTATTTATCGGGTATGTCTCGGGTATATCTCGGGTATGTCTCAAGTATGTCTCAAGTATGTCTCGGGATTTACCTCGGGTATGTCTCGGGTATGTCTCAGCTGTTTTTCAGGTGTGTCTCGGGTATGTCTTGGTTTTATCTCGGGTATGTCTCGGGTATGTCTCGGGTATGTCTCGGGTATGTCTCGGGTATGTCTTGGTTTTATCTCGGGTATGTCTCGGGTATTTCTTGGGTATGTCTCGGGCATTTCTCGGGTATGTCTCGGGTATGTCTCGGGTATGTCTCGGGTATGTCTCGGGTATTTCTCGGGTATGTCTCGGGTATGTCTTGGTTTTATCTTGGGTATGTCTCGGGTATGTCTCGGGTATGTCTCGGGTATGTCTCGGGTATGTCTCGGGTATGTCTTGGTTTTATCTCGGGTATATCTCGGGTATATCTCGGGCATTTCTCGGGTATGTCTCGGGTATATCTCGGGTATTTCTCGGGTATGTCTTGGTTATGTCTCGGGTATATCTCGGGCATTTCTCGGGTATATCTCGGGTATATCTCGGGTATATCTCGGGTATATCTCGGGTATTTCTCGGGTATTTCTCGGGTATATCTTGGTTATGTCTCGGGTATATCTCGGGTATGTCTCGGGTATATCTCGGGTATGTCTCGGGTATATCTCGGGTATGTCTCGGGTATGTCTTGGTTTTATCTCGGGTATGTCTCGGGTATATCTTGGGTATGTCTCGGGTATATCTTGGGTATGTCTCGGGTATATCTTGGGTATGTCTTGGGTATGTCTCGGGTATGTCTCGGGTATGTCTCGGGTATGTCTCGGGTATGTCTCGGGTATGTCTCGGGTATATCTCGGGTATATCTTGGGTATATCTCGGGTATGTCTCTTTTATGTCTTGGTTTTATCTCGGGTATGTCTCGGGTATGTCTCGGGTATTTCTCGGGTATATCTCGGGTATGTCTCGGGTATTTATCGGGTATGTCTCGGGTATATCTCGGGTATGTCTCGGGTATATCTCGGGTATGTCTCAAGTATGTCTCGGGATTTACCTCGGGTATGTCTCGGGTATGTCTCGGGTATGTCTCGGGTATGTCTCGGGTATGTCTCGGGTATGTCTCGGTATGTCTCGGGTATGTCTTGGTTTTATCTCGGGTATGTCTCGGGTATGTCTCGGGTATGTCTCGGGTATATCTAGGGTATATCTCGGGTATATCTCGGGTATGTCTCGGGTATATCTAGGGTATGTCTCGGGATTTACCTCGGGTATGTCTCGGGTATTTCTCGGGTATGTCTCGGGTATATCTCGGGTATGTCTCAAGTATGTCTCGGGATTTACCTCGGGTATGTCTCGTGTATGTCTCGGGTATGTCTCAGCTGTTTTTCAGGTGTGTCTCGGGTATACTTCAAATATTTCTCAGGTAAACCTAAATTATTAGGTATAGCTCAGGGATGTCTCAGGTATATCTTGGGAATGTCTCTGGGATTTCTCAGGCTTGACTCGGGTATAATTACGGGTATATCTCGGGTATTTCTCGGGTATGTCTCGGGTATATCTCGGTCATGTCTCGGGTATGTCTCGGGTATGTCTCGGGTATGTCTCGGGTATGTCTCGGGTATATCTCGGTCATGTCTCGGGTATGTCTCGGGTATGTCTCGGGTATGTCTCGGGTATATATTGGGTATTTCTCGGTTATGTCTCGGGTATATCTCTGGTATTTCTCGGGTATATCTCGGTTATGTCTCGGGTATATCTCGGGTATATCTCGGGTATGTCTCGGGTATGTCTCGGGTATGTCTCGGGTATGTCTCGGGTATGTCTCGGGTATGTCTCGGGTATATATCGGGTATGTCTCGGGTATGTCTCGGGTATGTCTCGGGTATGTCTCGGGTATATATCGGGTATGTCTCGGGTATATATCGGGTATGTCTCGGGTATATATCGGGTATGTCTCGGGTATATATTGGGTATGTCTCGGGTATATATCAGGGATTTTGGAAAGGACAGTGCAGGAAAAAAGGGGAGAATATTGGGATTCCCACCTAATTGTAACTACTGCAGTACTCACCGATATTGTCGGGGGGGGGGGGGGGGAATCTGATATGGAATATGACAACATATACTGTACAGTGCAGTGCCCAGTCCTCCATAGTACATTACACAGGGGTCTATACTCTGCACATCGGGGCCCCGGTCCTCCATAGTAGATTACACAGGGGTCTATACTCTGCAGAGAGGGGCCCCGGTCCTCCATAGTATATCACACGGGGGTCTATACTCTGCACAGAGGGCCCCGGTATATCACACGGGGGTCTATACTCTGCACAGAGGGGCCCCGGTCCTCCATAGTATATCACACGGGGGTCCATACTCTGCACATTGGGGCCTCGTTATATCACACGGGGGTCCATACTCTGCACAGAGGGCCCCGGTATATCACACGGGGGTCTATACTCTGCACAGAGGGGCCCCGGTATATCACACGGGGGTCTATACTCTGCACAGAGGGGCCCCGGTCCTCCATAGTATATCACACAGGGTCTATACTCTGCACAGAGGGGCCCCGGTCCTCCATAGTATATCACACGGGGGTCCATACTCTGCACAGAGGGCCCCGGTATATCACACGGGGGTCTATACTCTGCACAGAGGGGCCCGGTATATCACACGGGGGTCTATACTCTGCACATTGGGGCCCCGTATATCACACGGGGGTCTATACTCTGCACATTGGGGCCCCGGTATATCACACTGGGGGTCTGTACTCTGCACAGAGGGGCCCGGTATATCACACAGGGGTCTATACTCTGCACATCGGGGCCCCGTATATCACACGGGGGTCTATACTCTGCACAGAGGGGCCCGGTATATCACACGGGGGTCCGTACTCTGCACACAGGGGCCCCGTATATCACACGGGGGTCTATACTCTGCACATTGGGGCCCTGTATATCACACGGGGGTCTATACTCTGCACAGAGGGGCCCGGTATATCACACGGGGGTCTATACTCTGCACACAGGGGCCCCGGTATATCACACGGGGGTCTATACTCTGCACACAGGGGCCCCGGTATATCACACGGGGGTCTATACTCTGCACATTGGGGCCCCGGTATATCACACGGGGGTCTATACTCTGCACAGAGGGGCCCGGTATATCACACGGGGGTCTATACTCTGCACATCGGGGCCCCGTATATCACACGGGGGTCTATACTCTGCACATTGGGGCCCCGGTATATCACACGGGGGTCTATACTCTGCACACAGGGGCCCCGTATATCACACGGGGGTCCGTACTCTGCACAGAGGGGCCCGGTATATCACACGGGGGTCTATACTCTGCAGATAGACATTATTATTGCTGGGTGGCAGGTGTCACTCCGGGACGCTCTGTGTGCGCGAATCGCCCTTCAGGGGGCGGGGCTTTCTAAGAATAACTGTAAAGTGAAGCCTTCTGCTCCAGATAAAGGCATGTGCAGGGCTCAGAGCAGCGGCCAATCGCCATGCGAGGAGGGTATGACATCACAGCGACACGCTTCACACCTCTCCTGTCTGACCAATGGGGCGCCCCCAGTCACTATAAAGGGGGAGATCTCCTGACAGTTAGTCGGGTCACCCTGAAGTTTGCTCCGTCTCTACAGCAGGTAATGTGCATTGCCTAACCCCTTCCTTCCAGGGACCCCCCCCTCCCCCAACACCCCATTGTTCCCCAAAGGCTGCTGATATCACCCTAAAATTTCCCTGAACCCCCAAATATCTGTCCTGGGGGGGCTCCCAAATCTGAAGCTTTACCCCCCCAACATGCAAGTCAGTGCAGGTCCCCTATATACCTTCTATCCCTTCAGCCTGCAGAGCATTGCACCCTGTCTGCAGAGCTTTCTGCCATGCATGTATTCATTGCTGCAGAGCATCTCTGCCTGTCCTTATCTATTTACCAGCCTCTGCAGAACATCTCCCCCTGTCCTTGTCTATTCACCAGCCTCTGCAGAACATCTCCCCCTATCCTTGTCTATTCACCAGCCTCTGCAGAACATCTCCCCCTATCCTTGTCTATTCACCAGCCTCTGCAGAACATCTCCCCCTATCCTTGTCTATTCACCAGGCTCTGCAGAACATCTCCCCCTAGCCTTGTCTATTCACCAGGCTCTGCAGAACATCTCTCCTTATCCTTGTCTATTCACCAGGCTCTGCAGAACATCTCCCTCTATCCTTGTCTATTCACTAGGCTCTGCAGAACATCTCTCCCTGTCCCGGTCCATTGGCTCTGCAGAGCATCTCTCCCTGCCCTGAGCCATTTGTCAGCCTCTGCAGAACATCTCTCCCTGCCCTGGTCTATTTACCAGGCTCTGCAGAGCATCTCTCCTTGTCATCTATTCATGTGTAGGTGTAATGGACACAACGCTGTGTAACTTCTACATAATGGCATCAGTGGGATCTGCAGAGCATTTCGCCAATCTCAGCACAGAATATCCCTTTCCTGATAACCTGTGATTGTGGCCAGGCAACAACCTCTGCCCCCCACTCCCCCCCCCCCCGTGTGACTCCCCCTACCTGCATGTGACCTGGGGGGGGGCAGAGGACTGGGGGGGGGCAGAGGACTGGGGGGGGGCACCTTCTGTAACTCTCGCTCTACACTGTCACCACCATTGTCTACCCTTCACCTTCCCCCTCTTGTAACCCCCACCGGGGTCCCCCTCTGTTACCTCCAAAGTCTACCCTACCCCCCCCTTCCATAACCCCCAACGGGGTCCCCCTCTGTTACCTCCAAAGTCTACCCTACCCCCCCCTTCCATAACCCCCCAACGGGGTCCCCCTCTGTTACCTCCAAAGTCTACCCTACCCCCCCCCTTCCATAACCCCCACCGGGGTCCCCCTCTGTTACCTCCAAAGTCTACCCTACCCCCCCTTCCATAACCCCCCAACGGGGTCCCCCTCTGTTACCTCCAAAGTCTACCCTACCCCCCCCCCCCTTCCATAACCCCCCAACGGGGTCCCCCTCTGTTACCTCCAAAGTCTACCCTACCCCCCCCTTCCATAACCCCCAACGGGGTCCCCCTCTGTTACCTCCAATGTCTACCCTACCCCCCCTTCCATAACCCCCAATGGGGTCCCCCTCTGTTACCTCCAAAGTCTATCCTACCCCCCTTCCATAATTCCCTTCGGGGTCACTTTCTATCCCCCCTATCACCACATCCACCCTCCCCCACTGGGGTCACCCTCTACCCCCTTAGTTATTGCCAATTTTTACCCCTCCCTCTTCCATTACCCCCACTGGGGTCACCCTGTACCCCTCCTGTAACCTCAACTCTTCCACCACCAAACTTCACTCCTACCCCAATATGGCATGTGAGAGGACGGGGGCTTCCAATGTCTACTCTTCACCCCCCTCCCCCACCATCACTGCCAATGTCACCCTCCCCCATCATCACTGCCAATGTCACCCTCCCCCATCATCACCGCCAATGTCACCCTTTCTCCTCTCTGTTTACTACCAGCAATGTGAATCCCCCCCCCCCCCCAGTCACATCACACGGCTGCCACCTGTCACCCTGGCTGGGGCTTCAACATTGTGCGATCTAAAAATACCGAGAATGTGCTGCCGCTGCACTCGCAGATTGTCACACCGCGCCGCTACTACACCGGAGTCACGTACACGACACCCTCTGCGCAGACCCCCCCCCCCTGTACCCTCCACACCCCCAGATCTTCCATATCTACACTTCAAGACCCTCCACACCCCCAGATCTTCCATATCTACACTTCAAGACCCTCCACTCATCAAGATCTTCTATATCTACACTTCAAGACCCTCCACACCCCCAGATCTTCCATATCTACACCTCAAGATCCTCCACACCCCCAGATCCTCCACACCCCCAGATCTTCCATATCTACACTTCAAGATCCTCCACACCCCCAGATCTTCCATATCTACACCTCAAGATCCTCCACACCCCCAGATCCTCCACACCCCCAGATCTTCCATATCTACACCTCAAGATCCTCCACATCCTCCATACATACACCCCCAGATCCCTCATACATACACCCCCACATCCCCCATACATACACCCCCAGATCCCCCATACACTGTACACTCACATCACTTCAGCAACATGATCCACCACAGGCTCTCAGGGGTTAAACGCCTCATGTCCAGGTTGGCCAGGACTTTGGTGGCCAGGCGTCGGGAGACCTCCAGGACTACGGCGAGGAGGGGCACCATTCGGGGTGGAGGTAGTTGTTCTGGAACCAATCTCCTTCGGCATCTCCGGCACGCAAGCAGCCGTTTCCAGCGTCTCACATAACACGTGTAGAAGACTTGGACAGCTGCTGTGCCTCCTGTGATGGGATATTTTTGACACATTGACTCCACTGTAACCATAACACTCGGTCTGGCTGCGTGACGGAGAAACGTTATCTGGACTTAACAGTACAACTGGCGACAACCAACAAGTCCAACCGTCCCCGAAATATACACCTACCTCTTCTTCTAACCCAACACTAACTCTTCTGGCCTCATACCAACCAGCCTGAGGTCCTCTACTACTAGCCCAACACTAACTCTTCTGGTCCTCGTACCAACCAGCCTGAGGTCCTCTACTACTAGCCCAACACTAACTCTTCTGGTCCTCATACCAACCAGCCTGAGGTCCTCTACTACTAGCGCAACACTGACTCTTCTGGTCCTCATACCATCCAGCCTGAGGTCCTCTACTACTAGCCCAACACTAACTCTTCTGGTCCTCATACCATCCAGCCTGAGGTCCTCTACTACTAGCCCAACACTAACTCTTCTGGTCCTCATACCAACCAGCCTGAGGTCCTCTACTACTAGCCCAACACTAACTCTTCTGGTCCTCGTAACATCCAGCCTGAGGTCCTCTACTACTAGCCCAACACTAACTCTTCTGGTCCTCGTACCAACCAGCCTGAGGTCCTCTACTACTAGCCCAACACTAACTCTTCTGGTCCTCATACCAACCAGCCTGAGGTCCTCTACTACTAGCGCAAAACACTGACTCTTCTGGTCCTCATACCATCCAGCCTGAGGTCCTCTACTACTAGCCCAACACTAACTCTTCTGGTCCTCATACCATCCAGCCTGAGGTCCTCTACTACTAGCCCAACACTAACTCTTCTGGTCCTCATACCATCCAGCCTGAGGTCCTCTACTACTAGCCCAACACTAACTCTTCTGGTCCTCGTAACATCCAGCCTGAGGTCCTCTACTACTAGCCCAACACTAACTCTTCTGGTCCTCATACCAACCAGCCTGAGGTCCTCTACTACTAGCCCAACACTAACTTTTCTGGTCCTCATACCATCCAGCCTGAGGTCCTCTACTAGCCCAACACTAACCCTTCTGGTCCTCATACCAACCAGCCTGAGGTCCTCTACTACTAGCCCAACACTAACTCCTCTGGTCCTCATACCAACCAGCCTGAGGTCCTCTACTACTAGCCCAACACTAACTCCTCTGGTCCTCATACCAACCAGCCTGAGGTCCTCTACTACTAGCCCAACACTAACCCTTCTGGTCCTCATACCAACCAGCCTGAGGTCCACTACTACTAGCCCAACACTGACTCTTCTGGTCCTCATACCAACCAGCCTGAGGTCCTCTACTACTAGCCCAACACTAACTCTTCTGGTCCTCATACCAACCAGCCTGAGGTCCTCTACTACTAGCCCAACACTAACTCTTCTGGTCCTCATACCAACCAGCCTGAGGTCCTCTACTACTAGCCCAACACTAACCCTTCTGGTCCTCATACCAACCAGCCTGAGGTCCTCTACTACTAGCCCAACACTAACTCTTCTGGTCCTCGTACCATCCAGCCTGAGGTCCTCTACTACTAGCCCAACACTAACCCTTCTGGTCCTCGTACCATCCAGCCTGAGGTCCCTCTACTACTAGCCCAACACTAACCCTTCTGGTCCTCATACCAACCAGCCTGAGGTCCTCTACTACTAGCCCAACACCAACCCTTCTGGTCCTCATACCATCCAGCCTGAGGTCCTCTACTACTAGCCCAACACTAACTCTTCGGGTCCTCGTACCATCCAGCCTGAGGTCCTCTACTACTAGCCCAACACTAACCCTTCTGGTCCTCATACCAACCAGCCTGAGGTCCTCTACTACTAGCCCAACACTGACTCTTCTGGTCCTCATACCATCCAGCCTGAGGTCCTCTACTACTAGCCCAACCCTAACCCTTCTGGTCCTCATACCAACCAGCCTGAGGTCCACTACTACTAGCCCAACACTGACTCTTCTGGTCCCCATTTACATCATCAACTTTTTTCTCTCTTCCAGGTCTAGCCCGATCTCTCATCATGCCTTTCGGAAACACCCACAACGCTTTCAAGCTGAACTTCT
This sequence comes from Rana temporaria, assembly GCF_905171775.1. Taxonomy (NCBI): domain Eukaryota; kingdom Metazoa; phylum Chordata; class Amphibia; order Anura; family Ranidae; genus Rana; species Rana temporaria. The sequence goes on along the minus strand of NW_024404586.1, from coordinate 61,518 downwards.
CCTGCGATGAGGAATTCCCAGATCTCACCAAGCACAACAACCATATGGCCAAGGTCCTGACACCCGACATCTACAAGAAGCTGAGAGATAAATGCACTCCCAGTGGCTTCACCCTTGATGACATCATCCAGACCGGTGTGGACAACCCAGGTAGGTCCTTCCAAATGATGTTCATAAGTCACTGGACCGGTAGCTGACGTGTGCTCAGATCTATTGTGGTGGGACACGTCCGCCATTGCTATGTTGCCTCTCGAGAAATCCCAGTTTTATGTCCCCCCTGAGCTCTGCACTCTGTGTGCAGTGTACCCCTGAGCTCTGCACTCTGTATGCAGCGCACCCCTGAACTCTGCACTCTGTGTGTAGGCCCCCCCTGAGCTCTGCGCTCTGTATGCAGTGTACCCCTGAGCTCTGCACTCGGTATGCAGCGCACCCCTGAGCTCTTCACTCTGTATGTAGCGCACCCCTGAACTCTGCACTCTGTATGCAGTGTACCCCTGAACTCTGCACTCTGTATGCAGTGTACCCCTGAGCTCTGCACTCTGTATGCAGCGCACCCCTGAGCTCTTCACTCTGTATGTAGCGCACCCCTGAACTCTGCACTCTGTATGCAGTGTACCCCTGAACTCTGCACTCTGTATGTAGCGTACCCCTGAACTCTGCACTCTGTATGCAGTGTACCCCTGAACTCTGCACTCTGTATGCAGTGTACCCCTGAACTCTGCACTCTGTATGTAGCGCACCCCTGAGCTCTGCGCTCTGTGTGTAGCCCCCCCCCTGAACTCTGAAAATAATGCACTCCTGGTTTTTATTGCCCCTTTAAGACCCTCTTACTGTTAGTGAAATTTGACCACACCCAATATTTGATGCGATTTGGAGTGCGTGTGTTTGTAGGGGGGGGGGGGGGTCATGGTTGAGTTCCTGTACCTATTTTCTGAGAAAAGAAAAGCCCCGGTTACATGTTTGCAGTTGACTGGCGCTGTGTGACATCATCTTGAGTATCGGAAATGATGGCCTTTTCCTCCGCAGGTCACCCTTACATCATGACTGTGGGCTGCGTCGCTGGTGACGAGGAATCCTATGAAGTCTTCAAGGATCTGCTTGACAAAGTCATTGAGGACCGTCACAACGGCTACAAACCCACCGACAAGCACAAGACCGACCTGAACTGGAACAACCTGAAGGTAGGTTTGTGTGGATGGATGGGGGCAGAGGGCGGCGTGAAGTGGGGTGATGCCATTTGTAGGCTTGGAGTCTTCTATGTCCCAATGTTCTCCTGATGTGTTTAAGCTCTTCACTTACCCTTCCCTTCCCCATGTCTGAGCCCAGTAAAGTCCACTGATAGAGAGGTGTGCTCATCACTCGCCCTTCCCTTCCCCATCATTCCCCCTTCCCTTCCCCATCTCCGATCCCAGTAAAGTCTACTGATAGAGAGGTGTGCTCATCATTTTACCCTCCCCTTCCCCATCATTCACCCTTTCCTTCCCCATCTCCGATCCCAGTAAAACCTACAGATAGAGAGGTGTGCTCATCATTCGCCCTTCCCTTCCCCATCTCCGATCCCAGTAAAGTCCACTGATAGAGAGGTGTGCTCATCACTTACCCTTCCCTTCCCCATGTCTGAGCCCAGTAAAGTCGGCTAATAGAGAGGTGTGCTCATCATTCGCCCTCCCCTTCCCCATCATTCCCCCTTCCCTTCCCCATCTCCGATCCCAGTAAAGTCTACTGATAGAGAGATGTGCTCATCATTCACCCTCCCCTTCCCTTCCCCATCTCCGATCCCAGTAAAGTCTACTGATAGAGAGGTGTGCTCATCATTCCCCCTTCCCTTCCCAATGTCTGAGCCCAGTAAAGTCTACAGATAGAGAGATGTGCTCATCACTCACCCTTCCCTTCCCCATCTCCGATCCCAGTAAAGTCTACAGATAGAGAGGTGTGCTCATCACTCACCCTTCCCTTCCCCATCATTCCCCCTTCCCTTCACCATCTCCGATTCCAGTAAAGTCTACAGATAGAGAGGTGTGCTCATCATTCACCCTTCCCTTCCCCATCATTCCCCCTTCCCTACCCCATCTCCGATCCCAGTAAAGTCTACAGATAGAGAGGTGTGCTCATCACTATCTCTTCCCTTCCCCATCATTCCCCCTTCCCTTCCCCATCTCCGATCCCAGTAAAGTCTACAGATAGAGAGGTGTGCTCATCATTCCCCCTTCCCTTCCCCATCATTCTCCCTTCCCTTCCCCATCTCCGATCCCAGTAAAGTCTTCAGATAGAGAGGTGTGCTCATCACTATCTCTTCCCTTCCCCATCATTCACCCTTCCCTTCCCCATCTCCGATCCCAGTAAGGTCCACTGATAGAGAGGTGTGCTCATCATTCGCCCTCCCCTTCCCCATCATTCCCCCTTCCCTTCCCCATCATTCCCCCTTCCCTTCCCCATCTCCGATCCCAGTAAAGTCTACAGATAGAGAGGTGTGCTCATCACTCACCCTTCCCTTCCCCATCATTCCCCCTTCCCTTCCCCATCTCCGATCCCAGTAAAGTCTACAGATAGAGAGGTGTGCTCATCACTCACCCTTCCCTAGGGTAGGCTCAGTCACTTTTTCGGCTGGTATTTTTGGCCAATCCCATGACCTTCCGCTAGTTTCTGGATGTGGCCCCCCCCCCCAGGCGGAGGGCCCCTCACTGACCCGTACTCTTATATTTGCACATTGTATTGCCGCGGCCCGTCTGGTTTCGGTTCTCGGGATCTGTTTTTATCGTCCCCCAATCTCCCTTTGGTTGGGAATTGGTGATGCGTGGAACGGGGGGAATGTTCATTTTTGATATTTTCTCTGTGCAGGGCGGAGACGACTTGGACCCAAACTACGTTCTGAGCAGCCGTGTCAGGACTGGCCGCAGCATCAAGGGATACACCCTCCCCCCACACTGCAGCCGCGGTGAGCGCCGTGCCATTGAGACCTTGTCCATCAAAGGTAAGGGGAGCTTCTGGAGGTTCTGGTGACACCTACTGATAGGACGGGGTGAGGTGGGGCGAGGGCGGCAGACTTGTCCTGTAAACTCCGCCCCCCAGTGTTACTGAGTGCGTAGAAGGTGACATTAGGTAACGTGGCCCCTGTCCACCCAGAACGATCGTATTCTGGAATTATTTTACATACTGATACTTTATAATATGAGAAGACCACAAGAGGTGTTCCAACTTCTGATATGTGGTACAAAAGAGGACCTGTCCTGTGCAGGCAGGGTAGCCATAGAGAATAAATACATGTCCTATATATACTGCAGTGAGTCCTATATACCATCACCTTATTATACATAAAAAAAGAGGACCTGTCCTATGCGAGTGTGGGGGGGGGGTCAGAAGAACATTTCTGAGCCATCGGGGTAACTGTACTGCGTAGAGATAACATACAAGTCCTATACATACCACCATCGGTCCTATATACCATCACCTGCATTATATATACGTCTCTTCTATCCTATGTATATATTATATATACGTCTCTTTCTGCTCGTCCAGCTCTCAGCAGTCTGACTGGAGAGTTCAAGGGAAAGTACTACCCCCTGAAGGACATGACCGACGCCGAGCAGACGCAGCTCATTGATGACCACTTCCTCTTTGACAAGCCCGTGTCTCCTCTTCTGTTGGCCGCCGGTATGGCTCGTGACTGGCCCGATGCCCGTGGTATCTGGTAAGTGGCACTGGGGGGGTAGGGAGCCTTTTTCATTTTTTCCTAGAGTCTATGGTGTGATATATGGATGGGGGTCAGGTACTGGAATACACCTCAGGCCTCCTCTGTAGAGTCTATGGTGTGATATATAGATGGGGGTCAGGTATAGGGTGGCACCTTGGGCCTCCTCTGTAGAGTCTCTATGGTGTGATGTATAGATGGGGGGTCAGGTATAGGTTGGCACCTCGGGCCTCCTCTGTAGAGTCTCTATGATGTGATATAGATGAGGGTCAGGTATTGGAATACACCTCGGGCCTCCTCTGTAGAGTGTCTATGGTGTGATATATAGATGGGGGTCAGGTATAGGATGGCACCTCGGGCCTCCTCTGTAGAGTCTCTATAGTGTGATATAGATGGGGGTCTGGTATAGGATGGCACCTGGGGCCTCCTCTGTAGAGTGTCTATGGTGTGATATATAGATGGGGGTCAGGTATAGGATGGCACCTCGGGCCTCCTCTGTAGAGTCTCTATAGTGTGATATAGATGGGGGTCTGGTATAGGATGGCACCTGGGGCCTCCTCTGTAGAGTCTCTATGGTGTGATAAAGATGGGGGTCAGGTATAGGAATACACCTCGGGCCTCCTCTGTAGAGTCTCTATGATGTGATATAGATGGGGGTCAGGTATAGTAATACACCTCGGGCCTCCTCTGTAGAGTCTCTATGGTGTGATATAGATGAGGGTCAGGTATAGGAATACACCTCAGGCCTCCTCTGTAGAGTCTCTATGGTGTGATATAGATGAGGGTCAGGTATAGGAATACACCTCGGGCCTCCTCTGTAGAGTCTCTATGGTGTGATATATAGATGGGGGTCAGGTACGGGAATACACCTCAGGCCCCCTCTGTAGAGTCTCTATGGTGTGATATGTAGATGGAGGTCAGGTATAGGATGACACCTCGGGCCCCCTCTGTAGAGCCTCTATGGCGTGATATATAGATGGGGGTCAGGTATAGGGTGGCACCCCGGGCCTCCTCTGTAGAGTCTCTATGGTGTGATATATAGATGGGGGCCGGTATAGGATGGCACCTCGGGCCTCCTCTGTAGAGCCTCTATGGCGTGATATATAGATGGGGGCCGTTATAGGATGGCACCTCTGGCCTCCTCTGTAGAGTCTCTATGGTGTGATATAGATGGGGGTCAGGTATAGGGTGGCACCTCGGGCCTCCTCTGTAGAGACTCTATGGTGTGATATATAGATGGTGGTCAGGTATAGGGTGGCACCTCGGGCCTCCTCTGTAGAGCCTCTATGGCGTGATATATAGATGGGGGTCAGGTATAGGGTGGCACCTCGGGCCTCCTCTGTAGAGTCTCTATGGTGTGATATATAGATGTGGTCAGGTATAGGGTGGCACCTCGGGCCTCCTCTGTTAAGTCTCTTTGGTGCCGTGTTAGTACCAGTTTTGAATGGTCATCTCCTTTTTCCAGGCACAACGAGAACAAGTCCTTCCTTGTGTGGGTAAATGAAGAGGATCACCTGAGAGTCATCTCCATGGAGAAGGGAGGCAACATGAAGACAGTGTTTAAACGCTTCTGTGAGGGTCTTCAGAAGGTAAGCCCACCAATACACGTCCCCATCTACATCAGCCAGAAGCTCCTCATATCACCTAAACCCATCTTCATCAACAATCATGGCCGTACTCATATATAATATATTCATCAGACCTGGCAAAGGTCTCCATGATGGAATGTGGAGGTCTCAGAGAAAGGGGGACACATTTAGGGTATCAGGCATCCCCCCATAAGAGACAAATGTTATCCCAGACTGGATGGATTCTGGAGGTCACCACTCACATAGAGTTCCATGTCCTCCCCGTAGACTCTTAACTATCTGGTTGGTGTTGTGAGTTCACAGTAGGGTGGGGGTGGGGGGGCATCATTGTCATGATATACCCTTGTCCCTCATCTTCTCGGTTCCATCACCTGATGTGGTCCCATGTGTGTGTTCTGTGCAGATTGAGGAGATCTTCAAGGCCGCAGGACATCCCTTCAGCTGGAGCGAGCATCTTGGTTACATCCTTACTTGCCCATCCAACTTGGGCACAGGTCTGAGAGGCGGCGTCCACGTCAAGCTTCCCAACCTCAGCAAACACCCCAAATTCGAGGAGATCCTGACCAGACTGCGTCTGCAGAAGAGAGGCACCGGTAAGTACATTTGTCGGTTTGTATCCACTTCAGTGACCCCTGGTCTCCGTTATCAACGATAAAATATAACTAAAGAACATGGCGGTCCTCCAAAAGCACCAAAAAGGATCTGAAATCCCAGGGGGGGGGGGGGTCCTTATGTCGGATAGTCATTGTAACGAAATGTCCCACACTCTGCTTGAGTGCTTTCGTCATATACCTCTTCCTATCAGTCTTAATCTAGATATCAGATATTCCAACCACTATCAACAACAAACAAGACGATACTTGTTTGATTGCTGAACATGGACTGTTTATTAGAACCAAAATAAAAGTCTTATATACAGTAGAAGAGGAGGTTCCCCCCTCCTGCTCATATTACTCTAACAATTCACCTGTGACCAGAAACATCAATTAACATGAGCTAATTAACTAATCCCTTAAAGCAGCCGATGTGACTCTGTGCCCTCCTGGGCATAGTTATGATAAATCAGGATTTCACTACAGGTCAGACTTGTTGTCACCAAGCTTCACACAGTAGATGATACATTATCATAAGTATAAACACAGGACACCTTCTCACAACAGCAGGAGCTCCAGCAGGAGTCGGCCCGTCTCCTACATTGTACAGAGGCCAATGTGATCGGCTCTCTTACCTAACATGTGGAATTCAGAATCAAACAAACCAAGAAAAGTCTTTACATCTATCCTGGGAGATATTGTGGAGAAATATTACCGTCCCATTCTAAGGACTCCAAGACATATTTTCTCAGTCACCCTGTGCCAGGATGGATAACACAGGGTGACTTAGACATAAGTGGTGCATGGGGAGCTGAGACAAGGGTATCTCAACCTTTCCAAGGGATTCTGGGTTCCACGGGCCCCCCCGTCACAATAACTAAAGAACATGGGGGTCCCCCAAAATAGATTGGGCCAGAAAAACAAGCACCAGAAAGGAGCTGAAATCCCGGGGTGGAAGGGGTCCGTATGTCGGATAGTCATTCTATCTCAGACTTGCTGAATGCTGTCTGTGGCTATGAGACTATGACCCGGGTGTTATTATTGTCCTTATAATTGGAAGGTGACCCTAGTGAGATAACATCAAGCAAACGCCCTCCATCTGAAGCAATGAGAAGACTTGTAGGCCAGGGCTTCCATCCAGTCCACTTACACACGCGTGTCTTCTTCCTCCGCAGGTGGTGTGGACACAGCTGCCGTCGGTGGCACCTTCGATATCTCCAACGCTGACAGATTGGGCTTCTCTGAGGTCGAACAGGTCCAGATGGTGGTTGACGGTGTGAAGCTGATGATTGAGATGGAAAAGAAGCTGGAGAAGGGACAGCCCATCGATGACTTGGTGCCAGCCCAGAAGTAAAGGGCTTATTAGAGACAGAGCTTAACAACCCCCCCTCCCCCCTCGTAAAGGACACCGGAGAGAGAGGGGGGGCATGGAGACCCCAGGAACACCACTAGAGGTTGGAAGAAAGTCGTCTTCAGGGGGATGACAGTAGAGATGGGGGAAGAGAGAGCGCGATGGGAGGGGGGCAGAGAGGCTGGCGGAGTCATCAGCGGCCTTTATCCCCATCTCTCTGCGTGACGGGTGGCTTTTTGTACAGTTGTCATGTATTTATTACACATATTCCCAGGTTTCCCTCCCTCTTCCCCTATGTGTTCTGTGTCCCTCCTGTGATCAGATGAAGACAATAAAAACACAATTTGGCCTCTATATCATCTCTGTCCTTCACTTTGATGTGTGCGTGATCGGTATGTGTGCTGTGAGATCTGTGAGGCTGATGACCTCTTCAGACCTGGGAACCTCCAGGAAAACGCAATGTCTCTTCCTTCCGGAAAAGTCACCAAAGATGGTCCTGCCCTACATGAAAAGAGCAGATCACTGCTGGGTGGAAATAGTCCCTCGAGGAGACCCAAGGAGACCCCCAACTCCACATGGCCGACATATTTCTCTACAAGTCCTTCCCAGAACCCTATTAGCTGAAGTCTCTGGGGGCTCCATATTATGGGATGTATTTGTGGTACATATTATGGCGTGACTCCGATGTGGCTTCACTATGACGTCCTCTGATTGGAGTTGGGTTGAATAAAAGACACACGTCCATCGGGTTCATCCAAAAGGCAAAATTCATAAAAATCCTTCCATCCCCGGAAGAGTAAAACATAAGCTGACCCCGAGGAAGGCAGAGAACCCTTATAAAGTATTTTCCAAAATCCTCGAATTCCTTCCCGATCTCCCAAGTCAATTGAATATTCCCGGGGGGCCAACACTCTACATCAGCCATTCCCAACCAGCGTCCCTCCAGAGGTTCAAGGGGGTTCCTTGAGCTGTGGTTGATTGACCTCCCATCTGATGGAGCAGGTTCTCCTCATCACTGTGCCCCCTTACATCAGGTTACCCCATCACTGTGCCCCCTTACATCAGGTTCTCCTCGACACTGTGCCCCCTTACATCAGGTTCCCCCATCACTGTACCCCCTTACATCAGGTTCCCCCATCACTGTGCCCCCTTACATCAGGTTCCCCCATCACTGTGCCCCCTTACATCAGGTTCCCCCATCACTGTGCCCCCTTACATCAGGTTTCCCCATCACTGTGCCCCTTACATCAGGTTCCCCCATCACTGTGCCCCCTTACATCAGGTCACCCCATCACTGTGCCCCCTTACATCAGGTCACCCCATCACTGTGCCCCCTTACATCAGTATTGATACAAAAAAATCACTGGCGCTCAATGGGAAATAACTAATATCCCATGAAATACTTAAAACCCTCGTATGGGCTGAGAACAGTCCGTGCTGCAGAGATCCGGATACCCTGAAGTACCACAAATACACAAATACACCAAAAAGGAAAACTCTGCGCTCCTGAAAGTTCACCAATTATAAATCCACTTAATGTTTGTGAAGAAAAAAACATACATTAACACTTTAATTTTCGGAAGATCCAGTCCTTTATATGGTTAAAAAAGGGAAAGTTTCCACAATGTACACAATATAATAAAAAAAGTATAAAAAAGTATAAAAAAAACTTTCCAAATGTCTGCATCAGACCAGCACCCTCTTCAGACTTCAAATGGTTAAAGCTTGCGGTTTTAGTTTGTGGGCTGTCTAGCAAGACATCATTAGTGCAAATGGTGAGCACAGTACATTACCCAGCCAGATGTACACATCGATCGAATGTCCTTCTCCTGGCTGATGTAACAATGTCCGGGATCCTAAGCTCTCTCCTATGCGGGTATGGAAGCTTCACAGACCCGATAAATGTGACTGCTGGAGACACAGGGTGGATCAGCATATCAGAAAGGACGCTCTCCCTGGGTGAACATGCAAGCGTCCCACGTCTGAGACACTGTTTCAGTAAACCAGCTGTACTGCAGGGAGAAGTTTAGGCGCCCTCCAGTGGGCAAATTGCAGTATGCGCTTGTTGAAAAATCAACAGCGTTGCATGGCGATTAAAATAATCGGATATAAAAGTTCTTATGCATGAATAGGATCTTCCATCATAAAAGGGGGATATTAAGAGGGGTCCTAGACGACGCGTTTCGCCCTTACAAGAGCTTTGTCACAGTCAATAGGACCTAGGTATAAAGTTTAATTAAATAGACTAAGATAGGGGGGGGGAATTTGAGGAAGGGGAGGAGAAAGGGGAGGTGTACCAAACCGAGAGATTTAACCCTTTGGACATCCAAAAAGACAAACAGACAAATAAATCACATATATATTGCAAGAGAATTATTTTTAAAAAATATATTGCAAGAGAATTCGTTTTAAAAAAACATATAAGCACATCATAAATTACTAAAAGATAAACAGCAGTTTTTTTTGTGTCTTAACTGGTCACTAGATCTCATTATAACAAATCTATATTGTTGCAACATAATATCCACAATAGGTTGTATGGGCACTCTATCCAAATAGTGCCCTCTAGTGGCAATTCATAAAAACTATATTCTAAAAAATGTTATAGAATATAGAATAAAAAGCTATATATAAAATAGGAAGAGTTAGATAAGAACGTTAACTTCAATTTCCTCATTTAACCCCTTAGGTGCCAAGCTGTCGAACTTATGTATCCAGAAGACCTCCCTTCTGCAAAGAAGGGAGAATCTTTCATTGGTAGTCAGAGTTCCTTTCGGAATGTGCTCAATTACAAAAACTTCAAGATATTTAAAATCCCTGTTGTGACAACGATCAAAGTGCCGAGGAACGCTGTGTTCAGTACAGCCCTTTTTAATCAGGCGACGATGATCGCCGATTCGGGCGCGTAGAGCTCTGATAGTTCTGCCAACATAGAAAAGACCACAGGCACACCGTAGGACATAAATAACAAATTCTGTAGAACATGTCACAAAATGTTTGATACCAAATGATTTTCCAGGAGATAGATGAATCTTCTCTGTGCCATGGGAAATGAATTGGCATGTCAAGCATGCCCGTTTTTTGCACTGAAAGATCCCCTTACGGTCATTAAAATAGCTTCTAATATCTAATGGAGAACCTGATGGTTTCTTCTGAATTTTACTAGGGGCTAAGATATTTTTGAGTGTACGGGCCCTCCGAAAAGTAACCTGCGGGATGGCTGGAAGTATAGGAGCCAATCTTTGGTCTAAGTGAAGTATTTTAAAATGTTTCTTTATAATATTGGCAACTGATTTGTAACAATCATTGTATGTAGTAACAAATCTAGTGGTATATTCACTAACCCGTTGTTCTTTGGTTGTTACCGTCTCAGGGGGTTTCAGAAAAAAAGAAAAGGCCTCATTGACTAACTTTTCAGGATAGCCCTTCTCTTCAAATTTCTTCTGCATTAGGATGCTCTGTTCAATATATTCATCATCCCGAGTACAATTCCTTTTGAGTCTATTGAATTGTCCTTTTGGAATATTCTTCTTCCACACAGGATGATGGCAACTGTCATAGTGCAGATATGAGTTACCATTAGTTGGTTTGTTATGATTCTTGGTAATTATTTTATCTTGTTCATGTGTTACCACTAGATCCAAGAAGACTATTTCAAGGGGATCTATTACATATGTAAAGGATAAATTGAAAGTATTGCAATTACAATACGAGACAAAGGAGAGAAAAGTCTCCATTGTCCCACTCCAAATGAGGATCACATCATCAATGTAACGTCCAAAATAAACTATAAATTCAGCATAGGGATTGTATATATTGGATATATTTGGCAAAACAATCCCTATGCTGAATTTATAGTTTATTTTGGACGTTACATTGATGATGTGATCCTCATTTGGAGTGGGACAATGGAGACTTTTCTCTCCTTTGTCTCGTATTGTAATTGCAATACTTTCAATTTATCCTTTACATATGTAATAGATCCCCTTGAAATAGTCTTCTTGGATCTAGTGGTAACACATTAACAAGATAAAATAATTACCAAGAATCATAACAAACCAACTAATGGTAACTCATATCTGCACTATGACAGTTGCCATCATCCTGTGTGGAAGAAGAATATTCCAAAAGGACAATTCAATAGACTCAAAAGGAATTGTACTCGGGATGATGAATATATTGAACAGAGCATCCTAATGCAGAAGAAATTTGAAGAGAAGGGCTATCCTGAAAAGTTAGTCAATGAGGCCTTTTCTTTTTTTCTGAAACCCCCTGAGACGGTAACAACCAAAGAACAACGGGTTAGTGAATATACCACTAGATTTGTTACTACATACAATGATTGTTACAAATCAGTTGCCAATATTATAAAGAAACATTTTAAAATACTTCACTTAGACCAAAGATTGGCTCCTATACTTCCAGCCATCCCGCAGGTTACTTTTCGGAGGGCCCGTACACTCAAAAATATCTTAGCCCCTAGTAAAATTCAGAAGAAACCATCAGGTTCTCCATTAGATATTAGAAGCTATTTTAATGACCGTAAGGGGATCTTTCAGTGCAAAAAACGGGCATGCTTGACATGCCAATTCATTTCCCATGGCACAGAGAAGATTCATCTATCTCCTGGAAAATCATTTGGTATCAAACATTTTGTGACATGTTCTACAGAATTTGTTATTTATGTCCTACGGTGTGCCTGTGGTCTTTTCTATGTTGGCAGAACTATCAGAGCTCTACGCGCCCGAATCGGCGATCATCGTCGCCTGATTAAAAAGGGCTGTACTGAACACAGCGTTCCTCGGCACTTTGATCGTTGTCACAACAGGGATTTTAAATATCTTGAAGTTTTTGTAATTGAGCACATTCCGAAAGGAACTCTGACTACCAATGAAAGATTCTCCCTTCTTTGCAGAAGGGAGGTCTTCTGGATACATAAGTTCGACAGCTTGGCACCTAAGGGGTTAAATGAGGAAATTGAAGTTAACGTTCTTATCTAACTCTTCCTATTTTATATATAGCTTTTTATTCTATATTCTATAACATTTTTTAGAATATAGTTTTTATGAATTGCCACTAGAGGGCACTATTTGGATAGAGTGCCCATACAACCTATTGTGGATATTATGTTGCAACAATATAGATTTGTTATAATGAGATCTAGTGACCAGTTAAGACACAAAAAAAACTGCTGTTTATCTTTTAGTAATTTATGATGTGCTTATGTTTTTTTAAAACGAATTCTCTTGCAATATATTTTTTAAAAATAATTCTCTTGCAATATATATGTGATTTATTTGTCTGTTTGTCTTTTTGGATGTCCAAAGGGTTAAATCTCTCGGTTTGGTACACCTCCCCTTTCTCCTCCCCTTCCTCAAATTCCCCCCCCCTATCTTAGTCTATTTAATTAAACTTTATACCTAGGTCCTATTGACTGTGACAAAGCTCTTGTAAGGGCGAAACGCGTCGTCTAGGACCCCTCTTAATATCCCCCTTTTATGATGGAAGATCCTATTCATGCATAAGAACTTTTATATCCGATTATTTTAATCGCCATGCAACGCTGTTGATTTTTCAACAAGCGCATACTGCAATTTGCCCACTGGAGGGCGCCTAAACTTCTCCCTGCAGTACAGCTGGTTTACTGAAACAGTGTCTCAGACGTGGGACGCTTGCATGTTCACCCAGGGAGAGCGTCCTTTCTGATATGCTGATCCACCCTGTGTCTCCAGCAGTCACATTTATCGGGTCTGTGAAGCTTCCATACCCGCATAGGAGAGAGCTTAGGATCCCGGACATTGTTACATCAGCCAGGAGAAGGACATTCGATCGATGTGTACATCTGGCTGGGTAATGTACTGTGCTCACCATTTGCACTAATGATGTCTTGCTAGACAGCCCACAAACTAAAACCGCAAGCTTTAACCATTTGAAGTCTGAAGAGGGTGCTGGTCTGATGCAGACATTTGGAAAGTTTTTTTTATACTTTTTTTATTATATTGTGTACATTGTGGAAACTTTCCCTTTTTTAACCATATAAAGGACTGGATCTTCCGAAAATTAAAGTGTTAATGTATGTTTTTTTCTTCACAAACATTAAGTGGATTTATAATTGGTGAACTTTCAGGAGCGCAGAGTTTTCCCTTACATCAGGTCACCCCATCACTGTGCCCCCTTACATCAGGTCACCCCATCACTGTGCCCCCTTACATCAGGTTCCCCCATCACTGTGCCCCCTTACATCAGGTTCCCCATCACTGTGCCCCCTTACATCAGGTTACTCCATCACAGTGCCCCCTTACATCAGGTTCCCCATCACTGTGCCCCCTTACATCAGGTTCCCCCATCACAGTGTCCCCTTACATCAGGTTCCCCCATCACAGTGTCCCCTTACATCAGGTTCCCCCATCACAGTGTCCCCTTACATCAGGTTCCCCCATCACAGTGTCCCCTTACATCAGAGAAGGACAACAAAGCCAATAAAGGGTCTGGAGGAGGAATGGAGGATATTAGTGATGAGGAAAGGATGTGAGCTCTGGAGAAGAGACGGGGGAGGGGAGATGATTTCCGGACTGGTGACCCCCCAATAGGGAGAAAACTTTTCCCCGGCAGGGAGTTTAATAATAAGACACAGGGCCACTCATTATAATGAGAAGAAAAGAGGTTTAACCTTAAAACTACGTAGAGGGTTCTTTACTGTAATGCCGCGTACACACGACCGGTTTCCCGTTGGAAAAAGTCAAATGTCAAAAGTCAAATGTCCTACGGGAAAACTGCCGGAGAGCAGGATCTCTTTTTTCCGACACATGCTCAGAAGCATTGAACTTAATCTTCTTGGTCTTTTTTACGTCACCGGCGTTCTTGGCAGTCAAAATTTCACCAAACTTTTGTGTGACCGTGTGTATGCAAGGCAGGCTTGAGAGGAATTCCGTCGGGAAAACCATTGTTTTTTTTTTGTTTGTTTTTTCGATGGGAAAACCGCTCGCGTGTACGGAGCATAAAAGCAGCAAGGATGTGGAATTCCCTTCCACAAGCGGTGGTCTCAGCAGGGGAGGGGCATCAATGATTTCAAACGACTATTACAAAATCACCTAAACGAGCACAACATACAGGGAGATACAATGTAACACTGACATCTCATCACACACAGAGGATGGACTTGATTGACTTCTTTCAACCTCACCTACTATGTAAACTATCCAGGATCCTCCCTACGATGGGGGGGAACCTATCCAGGATCCTCCCTACGATGGGGGGGAACCTATCCAGGATCCTCCCTACGATGGGGGGGAACCTATCCAGGATCCTCCCTACGATGGGGGGGAACCTATCCAGGATCCTCCCTACGATGGGAGGGAAACCTATCCAGGATCCTCCCTACGATGGGGGGGAAACCTATCCAGGATCCTCCCTACGATGGGGGGAAACCTATCCAGGATCCTCCCTACGATGGGAGGGAAACCTATCCAGGATCCTCCCTACGATGGGGGAACCAATCCAGGATCCTCCCTACGATGGGGGAACCAATCCAGGATCCTCCCTACGATGGGGGGACCAATCCAGGATCCTCCCTACGATGAAGGGAAACCTATCCAGGATCCTCCCTACGATGGGGGGGAAACATATCCAGGATCCTCCCTACGATGGGAGGGAAACCTATCCAGGATCCTCCCTATGATGGGGGGGGAAACCCATCCAGGATCCTCCCTACGATGGGAAGAACCTATCCAGGATCCTCCCTACGATGGGAAGAACCTATCCAGGATCCTCCCTACGATGGGAAGAACCTATCCAGGATCCTCCCTACGATGGGGGAACCAATCCAGGATCCTCCCTACGATGGGGGGAAACCTATCCAGGGTCCTCCCTACGATGGGGAGGGGGAACCTATCCAGGATCCTCCCTACGATGGGGGGAAACCTATCCAGGGTCCTCCCTACGATGGGGGAAACCTATCCAGGATCCTCCCTACGATGGGGGAAAGCTATCCAGGATCCTCCCTACGATGGGGGAACCAATCCAGGATCCTCCCTACGATGGGGGGACCAATCCAGGATCCTCCCTACAATGGGGGGAAACTTATCCAGGATCCTCCCTACGATGGGGGGGAACCTATCCAGGATCCTCCCTACGATGGGGGGGAACCTATCCAGGATCCTCCCTACGATGGGGGGGAAACCTATCCAGGATCCTCCCTACGATGGGGGGGAACCTATCCAGGATCCTCCCTACGATGGGGGGAAACCTATCCAGGATCCTCCCTACGATGGGGGGAAACCTATCCAGGATCCTCCCTACGATGGGGGGGAACCTATCCAGGATCCTCCCTACGATGGGGGGAAACCTATCCAGGATCCTCCCTACGATGGGGGGGAAACCTATCCAGGATCCTCCCTACGATGGGGGAACCAATCCAGGATCCTCCCTACGATGGGGGGACCAATCCAGGATCCTCCCTACGATGGGGGGACCAATCCAGGATCCTCCCTACGATGGGGGGACCAATCCAGGATCCTCCCTACGATGGGGGGGAAACCTATCCAGGATCCTCCCTACGATGGGGGGGAAACATATCCAGGATCCTCCCTACGATGGGAGGGAAACCCATCCAGGATCCTCCCTATGATGGGGGGGGGGAAACCCATCCAGGATCCTCCCTACGATGGGAAGAACCTATCCAGGATCCTCCCTATGATGGGAAGAACCTATCCAGGATCCTCCCTACGATGGGAAGAACCTATCCAGGATCCTCCCTACGATGGGGGAACCAATCCAGGATCCTCCCTACGATGGGGGGAAACCTATCCAGGGTCCTCCCTACGATGGGGAGGGGGAACCTATCCAGGATCCTCCCTACGATGGGGGGAAACCTATCCAGGGTCCTCCCTACGATGGGGGAAACCTATCCAGGATCCTCCCTACGATGGGGGAAAGCTATTCAGGATCCTCCCTACGATGGGGGAACCAATCCAGGATCCTCCCTACGATGGGGGGACCAATCCAGGATCCTCCCTACGATGGGGGGAAACCTATCCAGGATCCTCCCTACGATGGGGGGGAACCTATCCAGGATCCTCCCTACGATGGGGGGAAACCTATCCAGGATCCTCCCTACGATGGGGGGGAAACCTATCCAGGATCCTCCCTACGATGGGGGGGAACCTATCCAGGATCCTCCCTACGATGGGGGGAAACCTATCCAGGGTCCTCCCTACGATGGGGAGGGGGAACCTATCCAGGATCCTCCCTACGATGGGGGGAAACCTATCCAGGATCCTCCCTACGATGGGGGAAACCTATCCAGGATCCTCCCTACGATGGGGGAAAGCTATCCAGGATCCTCCCTACGATGGGGGAACCAATCCAGGATCCTCCCTACGATGGGGGGACCAATCCAGGATCCTCCCTACGATGGGGGGAAACCTATCCAGGATCCTCCCTACGATGGGGGGGAACCTATCCAGGATCCTCCCTACGATGGGGGGAAACCTATCCAGGATCCTCCCTACGATGGGGGGGAAACCTATCCAGGATCCTCCCTACGATGGGGGGAAACCTATCCAGGATCCTCCCTACGATGGGGGGGAACCTATCCAGGATCCTCCCTACGATGGGGGGAAACCTGTCCAGGATGGGGCCTGCGTAGAGAGTTCTGTACTGTAAAGATGTGGAATTCCCTTCCACAGGCGGTGGTCTCAGCGGGGGAGGGGTATCGATTAATTAAAAAAATTATTAGATAATCACCTGAACAACCACAACATACAGGGATATACAATGTAATACTGACCTATCATCACACACAGAGGTTGGACTTGATGGACTTGTCTTTTTTCAACCTCACCTACTATGTAATACTATGTAACTATGTAATACTATGTAACTATGTAATACTATGTAACTATGTAATACTATGTAATAATGTTCCCCCATTACAGTCTCCCCCTAAATTCCCACAAAATCCAAATCCTCCTCTTACAACATTATCTCTAGTTCTCCCATCTTGTCCGCCGGGCTCCCGGCATTGGTGAACACGCCACGTAGATTAGATTCTGTGCACAGCAAGAACGATCATAGTGACAGTTCCGCCGCTTGATCGTTCTTACAGGCGACGGGAGGAGACGACCCCAGCCCTCCCGCCACCATCCGGTGCTTCTCCGGGCTCTGCCATGCCATCGGGGGCCCGGAGAACGAATCAGCCGGTGTTGGATGACGACCATAGAGAATTCCGGTGACCAGACATCTCTATGACCGTCAGAGGCCCGGGCGCGACGTTGTGACGTCACACCCGGGCCCCGGAATGTAAACAAACCCGCGATCGCGGCTAGTAAGCATGAGATCGGTGAAATTCTTTTGCGCCCGGTGGTCCCCAGATGACATCCCCCCTTCTTTTTTTTCCGTCTGCACCCAAAGCCCCCCCAACCCCTAAGGGGCCCGGTGGTCCCCAGATGACATCCCCCCCTTTTTTTTTTTTTCGTCAGCACCCAAAGCCCTCCCGCCGACCACTAAGGGGCCCGGTGGTCCCCAGATGGCATCCCCCCCTTTTTTCCGTCAGCACCCAAAGCCCCCCCAAACCCTAAGGGGCCCGGTGGTCCCCAGATGGCATCCCCCCCTTTTTTCCGTCAGCACCCAAAGCCCACCCCCCCCCACCTCAATTTGTGGCGGCAGCCACCCCCCAGCTTCTCGTTTTGTGACGGCCCCCCCATTCTCAATTCAGGCCCCCCCCCGCCTCTCAACTTGCGTCACTCCCCCCCACCCTATATACAGCTGCACCGGATTTTGCTCTCTCCAGGTTGAGTAAAGCAACCCCCCCGGGGGTTCCCCTTTGTCATTTCCAATGAAGAACTTTCCCCCGAGTTCACTATACGGACCATCAATCAATGTATCCATAAAAGGTGATCAGATGATCAATAAAAGGTGATCAGATCCCTAGGCATTGCATTGATGGTGACGATATCTGACCCGTCCTTTCAGCGGTCAGTTCTCATGGACCCCACCAGACCCATCCCCCCCCATTTTTCCCGAAGACTCAGAGAGGAGAAAACAAACCACACTTCAGATTTCAGGGTGACTTTAATAAATAGATTTGGGGTACATTTTCGGGGGAGGGGTTCCACTGCTGCGATCTACACTACTCGCATGACTGCCGCGGCCGGGGCAATAATCAGACAGGACGGTGTGGACGAAGGTGGAGGTCGCACAGGATGCTGGGAGTTCTGTGTATAAAACATGAGTACCGCTGACCACGCCGCGTGACCAGTGCGTGAGGACTGCTCTGGGGTCACTTGTACATGGAGTTCGGGGGGAGGGGATCATTGATTGTGAGGCTTACAGATTGCCTCTGGTTTGGAGTGCAGAAACCACAGCAGCCAATCAGAATCATTTCCTTGTTCTGACCGTAGAATGGTGAAATCTGGTCACCGCACTCCAGCATTGTCCTCCTCTGCACCAGCAAAGTGCATGGGGTGCCGGTATATGGGGGCAGTACAGAGGGCGTACAGCTGGGTATGGGGGGGGAGGGGGAAGCCCATATGGTGGAGCTGGTTTTGGGTATGGAAAGGAGGGGGAAGCTGGTTTTGGGTATGGGGGAGAGGAGGGGGAAGCTGGTTTTGGGTATGGGGGAGGAGAATGAAGCCCAGGGCTCAAGTCCTGGGGGAACGCGTGGGAATGGAGTTCCTGCACTTTTTTCACAGCAGGAACGCAGTTCCCTTTGCAGGACTAGAGCAGCCGAGCCGCCCGAACCAATCCTTCGCCATGCGGCGATGCCCAGCGCGAGTCACTGTCAGGGGCAGGCGAACCTTAGTAATCCTTTTTGTTACTGGCCGCTCCCTGTATATGGATTCATGGGGTAGTGTGCGGGTATTCCGTCACTTCCTGTATATGGATTCATGGGGAAGTGTGCGGGTATTCCGTCACTTCCTGTATATGGATTCATGGGGTAGTGTGCGGGTATTCCGTCACTTCCTGTATATGGATTCATCGGGTAGTGTGCGGGTATTCCGTCACTTCCTGTATATGGATTCATCGGGTAGTGTGCGGGTATTCTGTCACTTCCTGTATATGGATTCATGGGGTAGTGTGCGGGTATTCCGTCACTTCCTGTATATGGATTCATCGGGTAGTGTGCGGGTATTCTGTCACTTCCTGTATATGGATTCATGGGGTAGTGTGCGGGTATTCCGTCACTTCCTGTATATGGATTCATCGGGTAGTGTGCGGGTATTCCGTCACTTCCTGTATATGGATTCATCGGGTAGTGTGCGGGTATTCCGTCACTTCCTCGATGCCGCAATGTCTCCTGGGAGCTTTTGTCATTGTTCCCAGGAGACATTGCGGAGGTCTGCCGTGAGTTATCGCGGGATTTAGAAATAACTTGCTTAAAGTTCCCGCGATAACTCGCAGACTCCGCAATGTCTCCTGGGAACAATGACAAAAGCTCCCAGGAGACATTGCGGCATGGAGGAAGTGACGGAATACCCGCACACTACCCGATGAATCCATATACAGGAAGCGGCCAGTAACATAAAGGATTACTAAGGTACAGTGGATTGAAGTCCCCAGGACTTGACCCCTGATGAAGCCCATATGGTGGAGCTGGTTTGGAGGGTGGAAGGGACGAGGAGTATAGTGGGCGATGGGTAAGGGAGGAGGAACGTAGTGAGCGATGGGTAAGGGACGATGGGTAAGGAACGGGGAACGTAGTGGGCGATGGGTAAGGGACGAGGAGTATAGTGAGCGATGGGTAAGGGACGAGGAACGTAGTGAGCGATGGGTAAGGGACGGGGAGTATAGTGGGCGATGGGTAAGGGACGAGGAACGTAGTGGGCGATGGGTAAGGGACGAGGAGTGTAGTGGGCGATGGGTAAGGGACGAGGAACGTAGTGGGCGATGGGTAAGGGACGAGGAACGTAGTGGGATGATGGGTAAGGGATGGGGAGTATAGTGAGCGATGGGTAAGGGATGATGGGTAAGGGACAGGGAACGTAGTGAGCGATGGGTAAGGGATGATGGGTAAGGGACAGGGAATGTAGTGGGCGATGGGTAAGGGACGAGGAGTATAGTGGGCGATGGGTAAGGGACGATGGGTAAGGGACGGGGAGTATAGAGAGCGATGGGTAAGGGATGAGGAGTGTAGTGGGTGATGGGTAAGGGACGAGGAACGTAGTGAGCAATGGGTAAGGGACAAGGAACGTAGTGAGCGATGGGTAAGGGATGAGGAGTATAGTGAGCGATGGGTAAGGGATGAGGAACGTAGTGAGCGGTGGGTAAGGGACGAGGAGTATAGTGAGCGATGGGTAAGGGACGAGGAGTATAGTGAGCGATGGGTAAGGGACGGGGAGTATAGTGGACGATGGGTAAGGGACGATGGGTAAGGGACGATGGGTAAGGGACGAGGAGTATAGTGGGCGATGGGTAAGGGATGATGGGTAAGGGACGAGGAGTGTAGTGAGCGATGGGTAAGGGACGAGGAGTGTAGTGAGCGATGGGTAAGGGACGAGGAGTATAGTGGGCGATGGGTAAGGGATGATGGGTAAGGGACGAGGAGGGTAGTGAGCGATGGGTAAGGGACGAGGAGTGTAGTGAGCGATGGGTAAGGGACGTGGAGTATAGCGCAGAGTGGTCGCAGTACGATTCCGTCGCGTGGTGCGAAGACTTGTGCTCACCACATACATGTTTATAGATCAGATTCCGCACATCCTGTGTTAGACTGACTACTGGGTATAATACAGAGAGATGTTTGGTTGGATATAATACAAGGTGATCGTCTACCATTGGGCGGAGTCTGGTGATCGTCCAGTGTATCCTATGACCATCCCCCGTATGGAATGGAAGGTAGAATGGCGGTGGCGATCGATTACCAGGAGGGGTGAAGGTGTGTCCTCTCGGGGGGGGGGGGGGCACCTCAGCGTGTTGGCGTTGGGTATGGAGCGCAGTGGGTGGACCGGAGGGCATTCCCCTCCCCAATACTTAAAAGGGAATTTGCGTGACCCGCACATATATACAGACCCGCCCACATGACCAGCAACCTATGGGTGTGAGTGGGCAGCGCAAGGGGAGGGGCATAAGAAGGCCAACATTCCATTCCTAATAAAAGGGAAACATTATCCAATAGACATCTGAAGAATAATCACCAGCAAACTCATTAATAGGGTGTGGAGATGGGGGAGGGGTCAGATCTGTGTTACTCTTTGTGGATGCAGAACTCAA
Source organism: Rana temporaria (assembly GCF_905171775.1). Lineage (NCBI taxonomy): Eukaryota > Metazoa > Chordata > Amphibia > Anura > Ranidae > Rana > Rana temporaria. The sequence continues at coordinate 40,092 of NW_024404586.1, read as the reverse complement.
AATACGGAGTTCCAAGAGGCTCATTAACATATCGCATACGCTAGGGGGAGGCGGGGCTAGTGGGGGATTTGGAGGGCGGGCTCAGGTTTCGGTGGGAATCTTCTCAGGAAAGTGTTAATTATTGGATTAGATAACACTGATCCAGCATGTTTTCCTGTCCATGTTCCTCGTGGGAGGGTCTCAGCATGAAGGCCCCTCCCCTCAGTGATGTCACAGCCCTCTCATAATACATAAGTGGGGATGGCACAGATGAAGGGGCCGCGTCTCCTGAGGCTGAAGCGGATGAGCTCCTCTACCCCGCCCCCCCTTTTCTTCTTTCACCATGGCTGCTCCAAACAACGCACGGCGGCGGGGGGGGGGCGTGGCAATCCAGACCAGGAGGGTGTGTCCATCTTAAAAGGCACGACATCCCGACAGCAAAAGTGGAACGTGTCTGACCCGGGGGCGGGGCTTTTTCCAGCTCTCAGAAGTTTACAGCAGAGTTTCAATGGATTTCCACGGAGCGTAGACCTCCCTAAAGTCCCAGCGACCCAACAGTGACGAGCGGGCGGAGCTTACCCTGTAAGGGGCGTGGTCTACCCACTGGGGGAGATTCACCAGGAGCAGTGGAGGGGGCTGGCAAATTCAAGGGGGTACGCCGGGCGGATTTCTTCACATCCCTGGGAGGTCTGAGCAGGCCGGAGTGGGTCGGCGTTTTATACCAAGGTATATCGCTACTGCGGAGAGAGAGAGAGGGGGAGGGGTGTGAGAGCGCAAATCACGAGACCACCCACATTCATCAAACAAGAAAGATGGCGGCACACTCACCCTGTGACCTGAGGTCTCCCGACTCCCTCAGATTCGTCTGTGACCCTGAAAGAAATACGAAAATACGTCACCCAATAGGAAACCACGAAATGTGCCGAAATTTACCATCAAATCTGGAAAACCCAACTTCCTAAAAAGGTTCCTCACCATCAGGGGCGCAACGTCACCCAATAGAAACCCCCAAATGTGCCGAAATTTACCAATAAATCTGGAAAACCCAACTTCCTAAAAAGGTTCCTCACCATCAGGGGCACAACGTCACCCAATAGGAAACCCCCAAATGTGCCGAAATTTACCATCAAATCTGGAAAACCCCTTCTGGGGCACAACCCAACTTCCTAAAAAGGTTCCTCACCATCAGGGGCGCAACGTCACCCAATAGGAAACCCCCAAATGTGCCGAAATTTACCGTCAAATCTGGAAAACCCAACTTCCTAAAAAGGTTCCTCACCATCAGGGGCACAACGTCACCCAATAGGAAACCCCCAAATGTGCCGAAATTTACCATCAAATCTGGAAAACACCTTCCGGGGGAAACCCAAATTTCTAAAAAGGTTCCTCACCATCGGGGGCACAACGTCACCCAATAGAAACCTCCAAATGTGCCGAAATTTACCATCAAATCTGGGAAACCCAACTTCCTAAAAAGGTTCCTCACCATCAGGGGCGCGACGTCACCCAATAGGAAACCCCCAAATGTGCCGAAATTTACCGTCAAATCTGGAAAACCCAACTTCCTAAAAAGGTTCCTCACCATCAGGGGCACAACGTCACCCAATAGGAAACCCCCAAATGTGCCGAAATTTACCATCAAATCGGGAAAACACCTTCCGGGGCAAAACCCAACTTCCTAAAAAGGTTCCTCACCATCAGGGGCGCAACGTCACCCAATAGAAACCCCCAAATGTGCCGAAATTTACCATCAAATCTGGAAAACCCAACTTCCTAAAAAGGTTCCTCACCATCAGGGGCGCAACGTCACCCAATAGGAAACCCCCAAATGTGCCGAAATTTACTATCAAATCTGGAAAACCCAACTTCCTAAAAAGGTTCCTCACCATCAGGGGCGCAACGTCACCCAATAGAAACCCCCAAATGTGCCGAAATTTACCGTCAAATCTGGAAAACAACTTCCTAAAAAGGTTCCTCACCATCAGGGGCGCAACGTCACCCAATAGAAACCCCCAAATGTGCCGAAATTTACCATCAAATCTGGAAAACCCAACTTCCTAAAAAGGTTCCTCACCATCAGGGGCGCAACGTCACCCAATAGAAACCCCCAAATGTGCCGAAATTTACCATCAAATCTGGAAAACCCAACTTCCTAAAAAGGTTCCTCACCATCAGGGGCGCAACGTCACCCAATAGAAACCCCCAAATGTGCCGAAATTTACCATCAAATCTGGAAAACAACTTCCTAAAAAGGTTCCTCACCATCAGGGGCGCAACGTCACCCAATAGGAAACCCCCAAATGTGCCGAAATTTACCATCAAATCTGGAAAACCCAACTTCCTAAAAAGGTTCCTCACCATCAGGGGCGCAACGTCACCCAATAGAAAGCCACGAAATGTGCCGAAATTTACCGTCAAATCTGGAAAACCCAACTTCCTAAAAAGGTTCCTCACCATCAGGGGCGCAACGTCACCCAATAGGAAACCCCCAAATGTGCCGAAATTTACCATCAAATCTGGAAAACCCAACTTCCTAAAAAGGTTCCTCACCATCAGGGGCGCAACGTCACCCAATAGAAAGCCACGAAATGTGCCGAAATTTACCGTCAAATCTGGAAAACCCAACTTCCTAAAAAGGTTCCTCACCATCAGGGGCGCAACGTCACCCAATAGGAAACCCCCAAATGTGCCGAAATTTACCGTCAAATCTGGAAAACCCAACTTCCTAAAAAGGTTCCTCACCATCAGGGGCACAACGTCACCCAATAGGAAACCCCCAAATGTGCCGAAATTTACCATCAAATCTGGAAAACACCTTCCGGGGGAAACCCAACTTTCTAAAAAGGTTCCTCACCATCGGGGGCACAACGTCACCCAATAGAAACCTCCAAATGTGCCGAAATTTACCATCAAATCTGGGAAACCCAACTTCCTAAAAAGGTTCCTCACCATCAGGGGCGCGACGTCACCCAATAGGAAACCCCCAAATGTGCCGAAATTTACCGTCAAATCTGGAAAACCCAACTTCCTAAAAAGGTTCCTCACCATCAGGGGCACAACGTCACCCAATAGGAAACCCCCAAATGTGCCGAAATTTACCATCAAATCGGGAAAACACCTTCCGGGGCAAAACCCAACTTCCTAAAAAGGTTCCTCACCATCAGGGGCGCAACGTCACCCAATAGAAACCCCCAAATGTGCCGAAATTTACCATCAAATCTGGAAAACCCAACTTCCTAAAAAGGTTCCTCACCATCAGGGGCGCAACGTCACCCAATAGGAAACCCCCAAATGTGCCGAAATTTACTATCAAATCTGGAAAACCCAACTTCCTAAAAAGGTTCCTCACCATCAGGGGCGCAACGTCACCCAATAGAAACCCCCAAATGTGCCGAAATTTACCGTCAAATCTGGAAAACAACTTCCTAAAAAGGTTCCTCACCATCAGGGGCGCAACGTCACCCAATAGAAACCCCCAAATGTGCCGAAATTTACCATCAAATCTGGAAAACCCAACTTCCTAAAAAGGTTCCTCACCATCAGGGGCGCAACGTCACCCAATAGAAACCCCCAAATGTGCCGAAATTTACCATCAAATCTGGAAAACCCAACTTCCTAAAAAGGTTCCTCACCATCAGGGGCGCAACGTCACCCAATAGAAACCCCCAAATGTGCCGAAATTTACCATCAAATCTGGAAAACAACTTCCTAAAAAGGTTCCTCACCATCAGGGGCGCAACGTCACCCAATAGGAAACCCCCAAATGTGCCGAAATTTACCATCAAATCTGGAAAACCCAACTTCCTAAAAAGGTTCCTCACCATCAGGGGCGCAACGTCACCCAATAGAAACCCCCAAATGTGCCGAAATTTACCATCAAATCTGGAAAACCCAACTTCCTAAAAAGGTTCCTCACCATCAGGGGCGCAACGTCACCCAATAGAAAGCCACGAAATGTGCCGAAATTTACCGTCAAATCTGGAAAACCCAACTTCCTAAAAAGGTTCCTCACCATCAGGGGCGCAACGTCACCCAATAGGAAACCCCCAAATGTGCCGAAATTTACCATCAAATCTGGAAAACCCAACTTCCTAAAAAGGTTCCTCACCATCAGGGGCGCAACGTCACCCAATAGAAAGCCACGAAATGTGCCGAAATTTACCGTCAAATCTGGAAAACCCAACTTCCTAAAAAGGTTCCTCACCATCAGGGGCGCAACGTCACCCAATAGGAAACCCCCAAATGTGCCGAAATTTACCGTCAAATCTGGAAAACCCAACTTCCTAAAAAGGTTCCTCACCATCAGGGGCGCAACGTCACCCAATAGGAAACCCCCAAATGTGCCGAAATTTACCATCAAATCTGGAAAACCCAACTTCCTAAAAAGGTTCCTCACCATCAGGGGCGCAACGTCACCCAATAGGAAACCCCCAAATGTGCCGAAATTTACCATCAAATCTGGAAAACCCAACTTCCTAAAAAGGTTCCTCACCCTCAGGGGAGCAACGTCACCCAATAGGAAACCCCCAAATGTGCCGAAATTTACCATCAAATCTGGAAAACCCAACTTCCTAAAAGGTTCCTCACCATCAGGGGCGCAACGTCACCCAATAGGAAACCCCCAAATGTGCCGAAATTTACCATCAAATCTGGAAAACCCAACTTCCTAAAAAGGTTCCTCACCATCAGGGGCACAACGTCACCCAATAGGAAACCCCCAAATGTGCCGAAATTTACCATCAAATCTGGAAAACACCTTCCGGGGCAAAACCCAACTTCCTAAAAAGGTTCCTCACCATCAGGGGCGCAACGTCAAGTCACCGGGCCGCTTGTTACGAGAGTTTCCGCCTCTTTTATATATTCATCTGACTTTTTGAAAGACCCCCTCGTATATTACCCAGTAGAATGTCTATGGGGCGCTGGCAACCCTAATGGGGGCCCCCTAGTGGCATGGGCACAGTGAGGCATGCACATGGACAAAGTGAGGCATGGGCACAGTGAGGCATGCACATGGACACAGTGAGGCATGGGCACAGTGAGGCATGGGCACAGTGAGGCATGGGCACAGTAAGGCATGGACACAGTGAGGCATGGGCACAGTGAGGCATGGGCACAGTGAGGCATGGGCACAGTGAGGCATGGGCACAGTGAGGCATGGGCACAGTGAGGCATGGGCACAGTGAGGCATGGGCACAGTAAGGCATGGACACAGTGAGGCATGGGCACAGTGAGGCATGGGCACAGTAAGGCATGGACACAGTGAGGCATGGACACAGTGAGGCATGGACACAGTGAGGCATGGGCACAGTGAGGCATGGGCACAGTGAGGCATGGGCACAGTGAGGCATGGGCACAGTGAGGCATGCAGATGGACACCCTAGGCTTATACTCGAGTCAATAAGTTTTCCCAGTTTTTTGTGGTAGAATGAGGTGCCTCGGCTTATACTCCAGTATATATACGGTATATCCGACCCAGGGCCAGGGGGCGTATTCAATACAGTTCCTGGGAGGAGTTCATATTGCTGGGGGCGTGTCTAGATGCCAGGACTGGAGGTGACCCTGCCTCCATTTCTAACCTGATCAGTATGGAGGGCACTGTGGTCACTCAGGGCCTGACCCTACAGGAGATTGGATGTGCCATTATGCCAGGGTGTCCCGACTGTGTCCACACACCCTCCTTCCTGAGGACCACACGCCCTCCTTCCTGAGGTCCACGCGCCCTCCTTCCTGAGGACCACACGCCCTCCTTCCTGAGGACCACACGCCCTCCTTCCGGAGGACCACACGCCCTCCTTCCTGAGGGTCACGCGCCCTCCTTCCTGAGGGTCACGCGCCCTCCTTCCTGAGGTCCACGCGCCCTCCTTCCTGAGGGTCACGCGCCCTCCTTCCTGAGGGTCACGCGCCCTCCTTCCTGAGGTCCACGCGCCCTCCTTCCTGAGGACCACACGCCCTCCTTCCTGAGGACCACGCGCCCTCCTTCCTGAGGGTCACGCGCCCTCCTTCCTGAGGGCCACGCGCCCTCCTTCCTGAGGACCACGCGCCCTCCTTCCTGAGGGTCACACGCCCTCCTTCCTGAGGACCACGCGCCCTCCTTCCTGAGGACCACGCGCCCTCCTTCCTGAGGGTCACACGCCCTGAGGGCCACACGCCCTCCTTCCTGAGGACCACACGCCCTCCTTCCTGAGGACCACACGCCCTCCTTCCTGAGGGTCACGCGCCCTCCTTCCTGAGGGCCACGCGCCCTCCTTCCTGAGGACCACGCGCCCTCCTTCCTGAGGGTCACACGCCCTGAGGGCCACACGCCCTCCTTCCTGAGGACCACACGCCCTCCTTCCTGAGGACCACACGCCCTCCTTCCTGAGGGCCACGCGCCCTCCTTCCTGAGGACCACGCGCCCTCCTTCCTGAGGGTCACACGCCCTCCTTCCTGAGGACCACGCGCCCTCCTTCCTGAGGACCACGCGCCCTCCTTCCTGAGGGTCACACGCCCTGAGGGCCACACGCCCTCCTTCCTGAGGACCACGCGCCCTCCTTCCTGAGGACCACACGCCCTCCTTCCTGAGGGTCACACGCCCTCCTTCCTGAGGACCACGCGCCCTCCTTCCTGAGGACCACGCGCCCTCCTTCCTGAGGGTCACACGCCCTCCTTCCTGAGGACCACACGCCCTCCTTCCTGAGGGTCACGCGCCCTCCTTCCTGAGGGCCACGCGCCCTCCTTCCTGAGGACCACGCGCCCTCCTTCCTGAGGACCACGCGCCCTCCTTCCTGAGGACCACGCGCCCTCCTTCCTGAGGACCACGCGCCCTCCTTCCTGAGGGTCACGCGCCCTCCTTCCTGAGGACCACGCGCCCTCCTTCCTGAGGGTCACGCGCCCTCCTTCCTGAGGACCACGCGCCCTCCTTCCTGAGGGCCACGCGCCCTCCTTCCTGAGGGCCACGCGCCCTCCTTCCTGAGGGCCACGCGCCCTCCTTCCTGAGGACCACGCGCCCTCCTTCCTGAGGACCACGCGCCCTCCTTCCTGAGGACCACACGCCCTCCTTCCTGAGGGCCACACGCCCTCCTTCCTGAGGACCACACGCCCTCCTTCCTGAGGACCACGCGCCCTCCTTCCTGAGGGTCACACGCCCTGAGGGCCACACGCCCTCCTTCCTGAGGGTCACACGCCCTCCTTCCTGAGGACCATGCGCCCTCCTTCCTGAGGACCACGCGCCCTCCTTCCTGAGGACCACGCGCCCTCCTTCCTGAGGGTCACGCGCCCTCCTTCCTGAGGACCACGCGCCCTCCTTCCTGAGGGTCACGCGCCCTCCTTCCTGAGGGCCACGCGCCCTCCTTCCTGAGGGCCACGCGCCCTCCTTCCTGAGGACCACGCGCCCTCCTTCCTGAGGGCCACGCGCCCTCCTTCCTGAGGGTCACACGCCCTCCTTCCTGAGGACCACCCGCCCTCCTTCCTGAGGACCACGCGCCCTCCTTCCTGAGGGTCACGCGCCCTCCTTCCTGAGGACCACGCGCCTTCCTTCCTGAGGGCCACACGCCCTCCTTCCTGAGGGCCCCACGCCCTCCTTCCTGAGGGCCCCACGCCCTCTTTCCTGAGTGTCACACGCCTTCCTTCCTGAGGGCCACACGCCCTCCTTCCTGAGGGCCACACGCCCCATTTCCGGAGCACACATGGATCATGGCCCAGTGCAGGATTGGAGGAATCCTCTGGATCCCGATGTCATTGTCTGGCTACGCATTTCACAACCTACAGAGAACGATCCCACCACCCTACCCCCTCCATCCACCAACCCCCTCCACCCACCAACCCAACCCCCTGCCACCCACCAACCCCCCGCCACCTACCCAACCCCCCGCTACCTACCCAACCCCCTCCAACCAACCCCCCGCCACCTACCCAACCCCCCGCTACCTACCCAACCCCCTCCAACCAACCCCCCGCCACCTACCCAACCCCCTCCAACCAACCCCCCGCCACCCACCAACCCCCTCCACCCACCAACCCCCTCCCCACCAAGTGAATGTGAACTAATGAATGAGCCAATGAACACGCCAAGAATGAACCTATGAATGAAGCAATGAATGAGCCAATAATGGAGCCAATGAAATCTCTTGCTGTCCCTTCCACGTATTGGAGGGTCTCGGCCCTGACTGAGGAGGCCCCGCCCATAATAAGCTTACAGAGCGATTATCAGAGGAAAGGAGGATGGATCGGGGGGGATCGGGGGTGTCGGGTGTATGAGGGACACAAATCTGCCCGTCGACCTGGAGAGATCACAGCCTTCCATCAGAGAGGAGAAGAGAGTCAGGAGGAGGAGACGAGTGTTGGAGTGTTTAGGAGAAAGGAGAGTCTTAGATCAGAGGATAAAAGCGTTCTAATAGCGGAATGGAGATGAGGGTTTTGTATTAGCGGAGAGATGGGTGACATTAGTAGCAGAGAGGAGGGTGATATTAGCGGAGAGGAGGAGGAGATGAGGATTAGTTGTGGAGAGGAGGGTGATATTAGTGGAGATGAGGATATTAGTGGAGAGGAGGGTGATATTAGCGGAGAGGAGGAGGAGATGAGGGTGATATTAGTGGAGATGAGGATATTAGTGGAGAGGAGGGTGATATTGGTGGAGAGGAGGAGGAGATGAGGATAGTAGCGGAGAGGAGGGCGATATTAGTGGAGATGAGGATAGTGGCGGAGATGAGGGTGACATTAGTGGAGAGGAGGATAGTAGCGGAGAGGAGGGCGATAGTAGCGGAGATGAGGATAGTAGCGGAGAGGAGGGTGATATTAGTGGAGAGGAGGGTGACATTAGTGGAGAGGAGGATATTAGTGGAGAGGAGGAGGAGATGAGGATGATAGTAGCGGAGAGGAGGGTGATATTAGCGCAGAGGAGGTGGAGATGAGCATAGTAGCGGAGAGGAGGGTGATAGTAGCGGAGATGAGGATAGTAGCGGAGAGGAGGTGGAGAAGAGGATAGTAGCGGAGAGGAGGGTTAGACACTTACTGATCTTGCTGTCCTGAGGGAGGGACACTCCAGACACACAGCGGTGGGACGCCTGTCTCTTAGACGGGTCGAGAGCGACCCTAGAGAGGAGAGGAGAGGAGAGGAGAGTGAAATAGAAAAGGAGACAGAAAGGGGCGGAGTCAGAAGAGGGAAGAAAATAATCTGAGAAGACAAATGAAAGAAAAAAGTAAAAGTTATTCAGACACAGGAGGGGGAGGGGGGAGCGAGACGACCTCTGACCCGCCACACCGTCCAATGACATCACATCCACATGGAGAGCGCCGGCCCCCCGACCAGCACACACCGTCCAACTGTCACACCGCGCACAACCAATGTGTTCTATCCAACTGTCTGATGTAAACAGGGCACCTCCCCGTTCTTCCAAGTGGCAGGACACTGATCACAGCTTCTTGTCATCGGGAGCGGTGATCAGTGTCGTGTCACACACAGCCCATCCCCCCTACAGTTAGAAACACATCCCTAGGACACACTGAACCCCTACAGCGCCACCCAGTGGTTAACCCCTTCACCGATTCAGTCTTTGCCTTAGGGATCCGTCGCCCGGAATCAATATGGAGTTTTTTTTAGCCTGACGCTTGCGTCTCAGAACGAGGTCTGGCGTCATTACGCTGCCCGCTCCCCATTTGATAACGTCACCTGTGACGAAACGCGACCGGGAGGGGCACGTACTGACGTCACCACGTCGTTTTACGGATTCTATGAGATGTCTAGGGGAGATTTATAATGTGTTCTATTCAACTGTCATACCATGCACAGCCAGTGTGTTCTATTCAACTGTCATACCATGCACAGCCAGTGTGTTCTATTCAACTGTCATACCATGCACAGCCAACACATTCTATTCAACTGTCATACCTGCACATACCTGGATCCCAGTGACTTGATGCGACACCCAGAGCACAGAGCTGTCACAGTTCATATAACAGGTGCTCTTTGTGCCTTGTGCCGGGGGGGGGGGGGGGGGTTCGCTGGGCTCCCAGTCTGTACCATGGAGATAGTCTGACGAGCAGAAGAAGGGTGGGCTCCACCTTCTACTCACTTACCTGCGAGTCAGTTTGGAGGTCAGTTTGCTGAACAGGTTGGAGGTGGCCCGGGTCCGGCTCTGGTTTAACCCCTCGTGTGGGTGGGTGGGGGAGCTCGGCGGTGGATTCTGACCCCGGCGGTCCCTCACGTGACCACCATGGAAAGTGCTGCGAACGTTGGAGCCCCGGGAGAGGGAGCTGCGCTCCGCGATGCTCTGCGTAGAGGGCGACGGGGCAGGAGGGCGAGACGGCGTAGAACTGGCGAGAGAGAGATATCATCAGAGACACAGAGCCCCTCAAACCAACTTCACTATGATGTCATAGTGTGATGTCACTCCACCATGTGATTTACCTGTTTTCTTTTCCGTTATGGAGGAGAGAATGGCGCTCTGAGCCGTGGCGGTCCGTACAAACGTACGTGTTCCTGCGACCCATCACCCCCGGAGGCGTGTTGATCTAAAAGAGGAAACAAAATGGCGGTCATTGAGGAGGACGCACTGCCACAAAATTCATTCATTTACGTTTTATTCGTTTTTTTAGCTTTTTTCTGAAAATTTTCAAAATGCGGAAATTCTAAAATTCTGAAATTCGAAAATTTGGAATTGGGGAAATTCTAAAATTCTAATTTTCAGGAATTCCGAAATTCAAAAATTTGGAATTGGGGAAATTCAAAAAATTCGGACATTCCAGATTCGGTTATTTGGAAATTCGAAGATTCGGAAATTTGAAAATTCCAAAAAAAATTCTAATTCTGAATTTTCAAATTTTTGATTTTCGAATTTTAACCACTTAAGGACCTTTGGGTGTTCTTCTGATTCGGCGTTTACAAGACTTAAAAACTTTTTTTTTTTTTCTAGAAAATTACTTAAAACCCCCAAACATTATATCTTTTTTTTTCTTCTAACACCCTAGAGAATAAAATGGCGGTCGTTGCAATACTTTTCGTCGCACCGTATTTGCGCGGCGGTCTTACAAGCGCACTTTTTTTGGAAAAAAATCATTTTTTTGAATGAAAAAATAAGACAACGGTAAAGTTAGCCCATTTTTTTTTTATATATTGTGAAAGATAATGTTACGCCGAGTAAAATTATACCCAACACGTCACGCTTCAAAGTTGCGCCCGCTCGTGGAATGGCGTCAAACTTTTACACTTAAAAAAATCTCCATAGGCGACGTTTAAAAAATTCTACAGGTTGCATCTTTTGAGTTACAGAGGAGGTCTAGTGCTAGAATTATTGCTCTCGCTCTAACGATCGCGGCGATACCTCACATGTGTGGTTTGAACGCCGTTTTCATATGCGGGCGCCGCTCAGGTATGCGTTCGCTTCTGCGCGTGGGACGGGGTGCTTTAAAAAAAAATTTTGTTTTCTTATTTATTTTTAGTTATTTTATTATTTTTTACACTGAAAAAAAAAAAGGGGGGCCCTCTCCCGCCGCCGAATCCACCCGCGGAGACCGCCGTTATCGTTTACAGGACCGCTCACAGTAAAGATGGATACCTCGGTTGTGGCAGCGGCTGCTTCCGTTACCGAGATATCCATCTTTAAAAAAAGGACGTATATGTACAGGGGGCGGGTCCTTAAGTGGTTAAAATTCTGAATTTTCACGTTTCCGATTTTCACATTTCCGAAAAAAATCGTCATTTCGGGAATTTGAGAATTCGAAAATCCGGAAATCTAAAAATTCGAAAAATCGTCATTTCGGGAATTCCAAAATCCGGAAATCTAAAAATTCGAAAAATCGTCATTTCGGGAATTTCGTAAATTCAAGAATTTGGAATTCGAAAAATTCGGACATTCGAAGATTCGGAAATTTGAAAATTAATTTTTTTTCTAACTCTGAATTTTCACATTTTTGATTTTTACATTTCCGAAAATTCGTAATTTCGGTAATTTGAGAATTGAAAAATCCGGAAATCGAAAAATTCGAAATTTTCGGAATGAACAAATTTGTCTAAATTCTTTAAAAAAACGAAAATCCAGAACTAAACGAATTGCACACGTCTATTAATGACCGATGGCCAACCCCTTGGGCTGATCCGCCATCATCCAATCATCTCTCACACCGATGGCCAACCCCTTGGGCTGATCCGCCATCATCCAATCATCTCTCACACCGATGGCCAACCCCTTGGGCTGATCATCCAATCATCTCTCACACCGATGGCCAACCCCTTGGGCTGATCCGCCATCCTCCAATCATCTCTCACAGAGCCAGAGAAGGTAAAATGTGATTGGACACTTACCGTTGTGGGTGGGGCCTCTTTCCGCGACTCTGGGATTTCTGATTTGTTGGGATTGTGTGCATGGCTGACCATTGGGCTAGAGGGCGGGGGAGGCCTGCTACCCCCACCACTCACAGATCCGCTGCCCCTCCTGGGGGCAAGACGCTCCCCGACCGCGCTCTCCTCCCCCACACCGGGAGGACTCCTCTTGGCTTGTGATGGGACAGGAGCCGGGCCACCTGGGAGGAGACAAACGGAGGATTACCGATACAAAGCCGATGGAGGAGATGGCGGGACACGCCTCCATTTCTGGGACACGCCTCTATTTCTGGGACACGCCTCCATTTCTGGGGCACGCCTCCGTTTCTGGGGCACGCCTCCATTTCTGGGACACGCCTCCATTTCTGGGACACGCCTCCATTTCTGGGACACGCCCCCATTTCTGGGACACGCCTCCATTTCTGGGACACGCCTCCATTTCTGGGACACGCCTCAGTTTCTGGGACATGCCCCCATTTCTGGGACACGCCTCCGTTTCTGGGACACTCACAGAAATCGCTGTGCCTCCTCTGCCTCTGGTACCCTCGCTGGTTCTTGCTGTGAGTGGATGAGGAGGACTTGGTGGCACCATTGGTGACATCCGAGGTCACCCGAGAGCGAGTCAGTGAGAGAGTGCTCTCCGAACGCGTCTCCCCTCCTTCATTCTACAGGACAAAAAGAGAGAAGAATGAGATGACTGGAGGGGGGGGGAGGTGAGAGGAAAGTGAGAGGATGGGAAACAGGATGGAGGGGACTGAGGGACATCACAGGAGGAGAGATGGGGGGACTGAGGGACATCATAGGAGGAGAGATAGAGGGACATCATAGAGGAAGAGAGATGGGGGGACTGAGGGACATCATAGAGGAGGGGAGATAGAGGGACATAATAGAGGAAGAGAGATGGGGGGACTGAGGCACATCATAGAGGAAGAGAGATGGGGGGACTGAGGGACATCATAGAGGAAGAGAGATGGGGGACTGAGGGACATCATAGGAGGAGAGATGGGGGACAGAGGGACATTAAAGAGGAAGAGAGATGGGGGACTGAGGGACATCATAGGAGGAGAGAGATGGGGGGACATCATAGGAGGAGAGATGGGGGGACTGAGGGACATCATAGGAGGAGAGAGATGGGTGGACATCATAGGAGGAGAGATGGGGGGGACTGAGGGACATCATACAGGAAGAGAGATGGGGGGACTGAGGGACCTCATAGAAGAAGAGAAATGGGGGGAACTGAGGGACATCACAGGAGGAGAGATGGAGGAACATCATAGGAGGAGAGATGGGGGGGACTGAGGGACATCATACAGGAAGAGAGATGGGGGGACTGAGGGACATCATAGGAGGAGAGATGGGGGGGGACTGAGGGACATCATAGGAGGAGAGATGGGGGGACATTATAGAGGAAGAGAGATGGCGGTATTTGAGGGACATTATAGAATAGATAGATGGGGGACTGAGGGACATCATAGGAGGAGAGATGGGGGGACTGAGGGACATCATAGGAGGAGAGATGGGGGGACTGAGGGACATCATAGGAGGAGAGATGGGGGGACTGAGGGACATCATAGGAGGAGAGATGGAGGGACATCATAGGAAGAGAAATGGGGGGAATGAGGGGCATCATAGGAGGAGAGATGGAGGGACATCATAGGAGGAGAGATGGAGGGACATCATAGGAAGAGAAATGGGGGGAATGAGGGGCATCATAGGAGGAGAGATGGAGGGACATCATAGGAAGAGAAATGGGGGGAATGAGGGGCATCATAGGAGGAGAGATGGAGGGACATCATAGGAGGAGAGATGGAGGGACATCATAGGAGGAGAGATGGGGGGGACTGAGGGGCATCATAGGAGGAGAGATGGGGGGACTGAGGGACATCATAGGAGGAGAGATGGAGGGACATCATAGGAGGAGAGATGGAGGGACATCATAGGAAGAGAAATGGGGGGAATGAGGGGCATCATAGGAGGAGAGATGGAGGGACATCATAGGAAGAGAAATGGGGGGAATGAGGGGCATCATAGGAGGAGAGATGGAGGGACATCATAGGAGGAGAGATGGGGGGGACTGAGGGGCATCATAGGAGGAGAGATGGAGGGACATCATAGGAGGAGAGATGGGGGGACTGAGGGACATCAGAGGAAGAGAGATGGGGGGACTGAGGGACATCATAGGAGGAGAGATGGGAGGACTGAGGGACATCATAGGAGGAGAGATGGGGGGACTGAGGGACATCATAGGAGGAGAGATGGAGGGACATCATAGGAGGAGAGATGGAGGGACATCATAGGAAGAGAAATGGGGGGAATGAGGGGCATCATAGGAGGAGAGATGGAGGGACATCATAGGAAGAGAAATGGGGGGAATGAGGGGCATCATAGGAGGAGAGATGGAGGGACATCATAGGAGGAGAGATGGGGGGGACTGAGGGGCATCATAGGAGGAGAGATGGAGGGACATCATAGGAGGAGAGATGGGGGGACTGAGGGACATCAGAGGAAGAGAGATGGGGGGACTGAGGGACATCATAGGAGGAGAGATGGGAGGACTGAGGGACATCATAGGAGGAGAGATGGGGGGACTGAGGGACATCATACAAGAAGAGAGATGGGGGGACTGAGGGACCTCATAGAAGAAGAGAAATGGGGGGACATCATAGGAGGAGAGATGGGGGGACTGAGGGACATCATACAAGAAGAGAGATGGGGGGACTGAGGGACATCATAGAATAGAATAAGGGGGGATTGAGAGACATCATAAAAGAAGTGAGATGGGGGGGAACTGAGGGACATCAGAGAGAAATAAAGATGGGGGACTGAGAGACATCATAGAGGAAGAGAGATGGGGGGACTGAGTGACATCATAGAGGAAGAGAGATGGGGGGACTGAGGGACATCATAGAGGAAGAGAGATGGGGAGCTGAGGGACATCATAGAGGAAGAGAGATGGGGGGACTGAGGGACATCATAGAGGAACAGAGATGGGGGGGACTGAGGGACATCATAGAGGAAGAGAGATGGGGGGAGGGGGGAGGGACATCATAGAGGAAGAGAGATGGGGGGACTGAGGGACATCATAGAGGAAGAGAGATGGGGGGAGGGGGGAGGGACATCATAGAGGAAGAGAGATGGGGGGACTGAGGGACATCATAGAGCAGGGATCCTCAAACTACGGCCCTCCAGCTGTTGTAGAACTACACATCCCATGAGGCATTGTAACACACTGACATTCACAGACATGACTATGCATGATGGGAATTGTAGTTCCTGAACAACTGGAGGGCCGTAGTTTGAAGACCCCTGTCATAGAGGAAGAAAGATCTGAAGGGGGGAGGGGTGTAACATAAACGCCAGTTTAGAAAAAGTGAAAGTATCTGTCGCTCACCTCGGCTTTCCTCCCCAGGAGCAGGTAAGTGGCCATAACCTCATTGTACTTATTGGAGCTGAGAGCATCTTTGATCTCCTCCCGGGAGTAGCCCATGTCCAACATGATCTCTGCAAAAGAAAAGGACGATGAAATAACGGACGTGACCGGCTCGGCTCTTCTGGATTTCCTGAAGATTCCGGAATATAGGTGTTATTCCCATCATTACTATATAGTGGGGCCCTCCTATCTACGTGGTGCTCATAAAGTGGTGCCTATAGTCATGTGATACTCGGGGGGATTGTGACATAAACGTCCTTCTCAATATTAGGGGTATAAAATGTTCAAGCCACCATCTTGGAATCCCCGACACAGAGTATCCTTGGTCTTAAGCCACGTGTGCCAATTTCCGCCCCCCCCCCCCAATGTTTTTCTGACGGCTGGTTGCCCAATTTTGCAATATGGTGCCTTTTGTAGACTCAATTTCTTGACCGACAGGAGGGACCCCGGCACATACCGCCACCGGTAACCACCATCCGCCTCCCATGCACAGGCCGGCCTCGGTACTCACACCGCTCCCCCGCTCTCCGCACCGGCTCCCGCTCATGTCCGCTCCGTCTCTTCCCTCCCAGGGAGCTCTCGTTACAGGCCTCGCTTCTCCTCCCCCGCCCCCGAACAGGAAGTGGGTCCTGAGACCCGATTGGCCTAATGCTGCGTACACACGGCCGGAAATTCTGACGAGGAAATTCCGACAAGGGAGCTTTTGGTCGGAAGTTCTGACCATGTGTATTCTCCATCGGACTTTTGCTGTCGGAAATTTCCGCCAACAAAAAGATTGAGAGCCGGTTCTCAAATTTTCCGATGGAAACAATTCCAATCGTCTGTAGCAATTCCAACGCATACTCGGAAACAATTCGACGCATGCTCGGAAGCATTAAACGTAATTTTCTCGGCTCGTCGTAGCGTTGTACGTCACCGGCGTTCTTGACGGTCGAAAGTTCAGAAAACGTTTGTGTGACCCGTGTGTGTGCACAAGCCGAGCTCGAGCGGAATTCCGTCGGAAAAAGAATCCAAGGTTTTTCAGACGGAAAATCCGGTCGTGTGTACGCGGCATAAGACTCCCTTGGCCAATCAGGTCTCAGAACCCACTTCCTGATTGGCCGGCAAGAGAAGCAGGAAGACATCAGCAAAATATTAAATCTGCTATTGTCACACAACTGGGTGGGCTCGGGGCGCAGTGCTCTGCGCCCCTAGCCCACCCTTTTTTTAAGCCAATTAGAGCCTCGGGCTATAATCATGTGGTTTGAAAAAAAACACCCCATTGAAATCCATCCATCTGGTGCCCTGCATGTAGATTAGGGGGCCGGCTGCATGGATTAGGGGGGCGGCACTGGTATAGGCACTTATTTTTACCGTATCTAAACCTGCAGAAGGGGCCGGCCTAAAGTCATCTAGAAGGCTGCACCCTTTTTGTTGCCATTTGTGGTAACCTGACATTGTGGCCCCTGAGTGTAGAGATTGTGGCCCCTGAGTGTAGAGATTGTGGCCCCTGAGTGTAGAGATTGTGGCCCCTGAGTGCAGAGATTGTGGCCCCTGAGTGCAGAGATTGTGGCCCCTGAGTGTAGAGATTGTGGCCCCTGAGTGTAGAGATTGTGGCCCCTGAGTGTAGAGATTGTGGCCCCTCAGTGTAGGATGTGCATTTCCGGGGGGGGTGTATAGAGAAAGACGATGGTCGTTCATTCGTGCCTTCTATCTCACCGATACGCTTGGGATCAGCGTGGTCCTCTTCCGGCTCCTTATAAGGCTTCAGATCGTCGCTGTCAAAGCCGATGTTCATCCATTTGTCATTCATTATTTGCTGAGCGGAGAAGCAGATAGAGTCAGCCGGGAGAGGAAACGGGGGCAAGCAGAGAGAGTCAGCCGGGAGAGGAAACGGGGGCAAGCAGAGAGAGTCAGCCGGGAGAGGAAACGGGGGCAAGCAGAGAGAGTCAGCCGGGAGAGGAAACGGGGGCAAGCAGAGAGAGTCAGCGGGGAGAGGAAACGGGGGCAAGCAGAGAGAGTCAGCCGGGAGAGGAAACGGGGGCAAGCAGAGAGAGTCAGCGGGGAGAGGAAAGGGGGCAAGCAGAGAGAGTCAGCCGGGAGAGGAAACGGGGGCAAGCAGAGAGAGTCAGCCGGGAGAGGAAACGGGGGCAAGCAGAGAGAGTCAGCCGGGAGAGGAAGCGGGGGCAAGCAGAGAGAGTCAGCCGGGAGAGGAAACAGGGGAAATCAGAGAGAGTCAGCCGGGAGAGGAAACGGGGGCAAGCAGAGAGAGTCAGCCGGGAGAGGAAACGGGGGCAAGCAGAGAGAGTCAGCCGAGAGAGGAAACGGGGGCAAGCAGAGAGAGTCAGCCGGGAGAGGAAACGGGGGCAAGCAGAGAGAGTCAGCCGGGAGAGGAAACGGGAGCAAGCGGAGAGAGTCAGCCGGGAGAGGAAACGGGGGCAAGCAGAGAGAGTCAGCCGGGAGAGGAAACGGGGGCAAGCAGAGAGAGTCAGCCGGGAGAGGAAACGGGGGCAAGCAGAGAGAGTCAGCCGGGAGAGGAAACGGGGGCAAGCAGAGAGAGTCAGCCGGGAGAGGAAACGGGGGCAAGCAGAGAGAGTCAGCGGGGAGAGGAAACGGGGGCAAGCAGAGAGAGTCAGCGGGGAGAGGAAGCGGGGGCAAGCAGAGAGAGTCAGCGGGGAGAGGAAACGGGGGCAGAGCCGAGAGAGAGCAGCAGGAGAGAGCGGGGGCAAGCAGGGAGAGGAGCAAGAGGGTGCAAGCAGGGAGAGGAAAGCGGGGCAAGCAGAGAGAGTCAGCCGGGGAGGAGGGGCAACAGGAGGCGGGAGGAAACAGAGGAGCAGAGAGAGTCACGGGAGAGGAAAAGGGGGCAAGCAGAGAGAGTCAGCGGGGAGAGGAAACGGGGGCAAGCAGAGAGAGTCAGCCGGGAGAGGAAAGGGGGCAAGCAGAGAGAGTCAGCCGGGAGAGAAACGGGGCAAGCAGAGAAGTCAGCCGGGAGAGGAAGCGGGGGCAAGCAGAGAAGAGGCAGCCGGGAGAGGAAACGGGGCAAGCAGAGAGAGTCAGCCGGGAGAGGAAACGGGGGCAAGCAGAGAGAGTCAGCCGGTAGAAGAAACAGGGGAAATCAGAGAGAGTCAGCTGGGAGAGGAAACGGGGGAAAGCAGAGAGAGTCAGCGGGAGAGGAAACGGGGGCAAGCAGAGAGAGTCAGCGGGGAGAGGAAACTGGGGCAAGCAGAGAGAGTCAGCCGGGAGAGGAAACGGGGGCAAGCAGAGAGAGTCAGCCGGGAGAGGAAACGGGGGCAAGCAGAGAGAGTCAGCCGGGAGAGGAAACGGGGGCAAGCAGAGAGAGTCAGCCGGGAGAGGAAACGGGGGCAAGCAGAGAGAGTCAGCCGGGAGAGGAAGCGGGGGCAAGCAGAGAGAGTCAGCCGGGAGAGGAAGCGGGGGCAAGCAGAGAGAGTCAGCCGGGAGAGGAAACGGGGGCAAGCAGAGAGAGTCAGCCGGGAGAGGAAACGGGGCAAGCAGAGAGAGTCAGCTGGGAGAGGAAACGGGGCAAGCAGAGAGAGTCAGCGGGGAGAGGAAATGGGGGCAAGCAGAGAGAGTCAGCGGGGAGAGGAAACGGGGGCAAGCAGAGAGAGTCAGCCAGGAGAGGAAATGGGGGCAAGCAGAGAGAGTCAGCGGGGAGAGGAAACGGGGGCAAGCAGAGAGAGTCAGCGGGGAGAGGAAACGGGGGCAAGCAGAGAGAGTCAGCCGGGAGAGGAAACGGGGGCAATGACAGACAGACAGGGGTTACCTCCAGAGTACATCTCTTGCTGGGGTTCAGCACCAGGAACCTCCGCAGGACGCTCTCGCAGTCGGTGCTCATGTAGAAGGGGACTCGATATTTGCCGCGGAGGACTCTCTCCCTCAGTTCCTGGGGATAGAGACCAGAGACATGCCTGGAGACGTAGTACAGTGGGACATGGACAGTCCTATTCCTCCTCAAACACAACCTCCCATTCTACTTGGTGTTAAAACAACACATGGTACCAGAAGTGGGGTCAGAAGAGTCATGGCAGCAAACAGCAACATAAGGAACTACTGAATCATAACATAAAGCATACACACAGCGCCGCCATCAGGGGGGTACTGACATTACACCTGTAAGGGGCCCAATGGTCCCCAGGTCCCCTTACAGGCCCGGCCGGCCCCCCTCCCGATTATTTTTATTTTTTTGCATTACACCTGCAGAAAAGGGAGGAGGAGATCCCTGCATGGAGCATCCTACAGAAAAGGGAGGAGGAGATCCCTGCATGGAGCATCCTACAGAAAAGGGAGGAGGAGATCCCTGCATGGAGCATCCTACAGAAATCGAGGAGATCCCTGCATGGAGCGTCCTACAGAAAAGGGAGAAGGAGATCCCTGCATGGAGCGTCCTACAGAAATCGAGGAGATCCCTGCATGGAGCATACTACAGAAAAGGGAGGAGGAGATCCCTACAGGGAGCGTCCAGAGGGAGAAGGAGATCCCTACAGGACGCGTCCAGAGGGAGAAGGAGATCCCTACAGGGAGCGTCCAGAGGGAGAAGGAGATCCCTACAGGGAGCGTCCAGAGGGAGAAGGAGTTCCCTACAGGGAGCGTCCAGAGGGAGAAGGAGATCCCTACAGGGAGCGTCCAGAGGGAGAAGGAGATTTCTACAGGAAGCGTCCAGAGGGAGAAGGAGATCCCTACAGGGAGCGTGCAGAGGGAGAAGTAAATCCCTACAGGGAGCGTCCAGAGGGAGAAGTAAATCCCTACAGGGAGCGTCCAGAGGGAGAAGGAGATCCCTACAGGGAGCGTCCAGAGGGAGAAGGAGATCCCTACAGGGAGCGTCCAGAGGGAGAAGGAGATCCCTACAGGGAGCGTCCAGAGGGAGAAGGAGATCCCTGCATGGGAGTGTCCAGAGGGAGAAGGAGATCCCTACAGGGAGCGTCCAGAGGGAGAAGGAGATGCCTACAGGGAGCGTCCAGAGGGAGAAGGAGATGCCTACAGGGAGTGTCCAGAGGGAGAAGGAGATGCCTACAGGGAGTGTCCAGAGGGAGAAGGAGATCCCTACAGGGAGCGTCCAGAGGGAGAAGGAGATCCCTACAGGGAGCGTCCAGAGGGAGAAGGAGATGCCTACAGGGAGTGTCCAGAGGGAGAAGGAGATGCCTACAGGGAGTGTCCAGAGGGAGAAGGAGATGCCTGCATGGAGTATCCCGAAGGAGATCCCTGCATGGGAGTGTCCCAAGAGGCAAGAGAGAAGGAAATCCCTGCAGGGAGCATCCTGATGGGGTAAGTAAAGGGGTTCGGATTGGAGGCAGACTTGGCTCCAGTTATTGTCCCTGTGAGGAAACCAGGACTATGTCCGCCGTCAATGCTTCCTCTGTCCAGAACCAGCCCCATCCAAGACTCCTTAGCCCCCCCCCCCCCCCCCCCCCCCCCCCCCCCCCCCCCGTCACCAGACAATACCAGTCTAGAGTGGCAAACAAACTGATTTATTAACACACATGGACACAACAGACCCCCCCCCCCCACCCTTGGAAAACAGGGCGGGTTAACCTGTCCCTAACAATGATAACAGCCAAAGAAGTATACCTTAAGGTTCTGTCCATCAAATGGAAGGGAGCCGCTGACCAGGGTGTAGAGGATGACCCCAAGGCTCCAGACGTCCACCTCGGGTCCATTATACCTCTTTCCCTGGAAGAGCTCCGGAGCCGCATACGGAGGACTGCCACAGAATGTGTCCAACTTTCCTCCCGGAGTAAACTCATTGCTGAAGCCAAAGTCTGCGATCTTTATGTTGGCCTCGGCGTCCAGGAGAAGGTTCTCCGCCTGAAGAGAAGAAGAAAGGAGACGTTGGGATGGGACTCCATTATTAATAATAGTCCCTATTAGATGGCGTTTCATCCGCCCTTTCCCTATGGAGGACCAATGTGAGGATTACATCCAGTATTCCCATATCAGACCCCCAAATCTGAAGGATCAGCCCAGACACGGGATCATCGATCCTTCCATCGATCCTTCCTCCTGACTGAGGCCAACATTCGCTGCTCCATGGTTCTACCACCAATTCAACCCCAACAAATTTCCAGGAAATATTCCACCAACAGAGGCGTTCTACCCTCCCCGGGGTCCACACTCCCTCCCCGAGGTCCACACTCCCTCCCTGGGGTCCACACTCCCTCCCCGGGGTCCACACTCCCTCCCCGGGGTCCACACTCCCTCCACAGTGTCCATATTCCCTCCACGGGGTCCACATTCCCTCTCCGGGGTCCACACTCCCTCCACGGGGTCCACATTCCCTCCCCGGGGTCCACACTCCCTCCCCGGGGTCCACACTCCCTCCCTGGGGTCCACACTCCCTCCCCGGGGTCCACATTCCCTCCCCGGGTCCACACTCCCTCCCCGGGGTCCACACTTCCTTTCCCGGGGTCCACACTCCCTCCCCGGGGTCCACACTCCCTCCCCGGGGTCCACACTCCCACCCCAGGGTCCACACTCCCTCCACAGTGTCCACACTCCCTCCACAGTGTCCACACTTCCTCCACAGTGTCCACACTCCCTCCACAGTGTCTATATTCCCTCCCCAGTGTCCAAAAACCCTCCCCGGGGTCTACATTCCCTCCCCGGGGTCCACAATCCCTCCACAGTGTCCACAATCCCTCCACAGTGTCCACAATCCCTCCACAGTGTCCACAATCCCTCCACAGTGTCCATATTCCCTCCACAGTGTCCACACTCCCTCCCCAGTGTCCAAAAACCCTCCCCGGGGTCTACATTTCCTCCCCGGGGTCTACACTCCCTCCCCAGTGTCCACAATCCCTCCACAGTGTCCATATTCCCTCCACAGTGTCCACACTCCCTCCCCAGTGTCCACACTCCCTCCCCGGGGTCCACACTCCCTCCCCAGTTTCAACATTCCCTCCCCGGGGTCTACATTCCCTCCACTGTGTCCACACTCCCTCCCCAGTGTCCACATTCCCTCCACAGTGTCCACACTCCCTCCACAGTGTCCACACTCCCTCCACAGTGTCCACACTCCCTCCACAGTGTCCACACTCCCTCCACAGTGTCCACACTCCCTCCACAGTGTCCACACTCCCTCCACAGTGTCCACATTCCCTCCCCGGGGTCCACACTCCCTCCCCGGGGTCCACATTCCCTCCACAGTGTCCACACTCCCTCCACAGTGTCCACATTCCCTCCCCAGTGTCCACACTCCCTCCCCAGTGTCCACACTCCCTCCCCAGTGTCCACATTCCCTCCACAGTGTCCACATTCCCTCCCCAGTGTCCACACTCCCTCCACAGTGTCCACATTCCCTCCACAGTGTCCACACTCCCTCCCCGGAGTCCACATTCCCTCATTGGAGTCCACATTCCCTCCCCAGTTTCAACATTCCCTCCCCGGGGTCTACATTCCCTCCCCAGTGTCCACACTCCCTCCCCAGTGTCCACATTCCCTCCCCGGGGTCCACACTCCCTCCACAGTGTCCACACTCCCTCCACAGTGTCCACATTCCCTCCACAGTGTCCACACTCCCTCCCCGGGGTCCACATTCCCTCCCCGGGGTCCACATTCCCTCCACAGTGTCCACACTCCCTCCACAGTGTCCACATTCCCTCCACAGTGTCCACACTCCCTCCACAGTGTCCACATTCCCTCCCCAGTGTCCACACTCCCTCCACAGTGTCCACACTCCCTCCACAGTGTCCACATTCCCTCCACAGTGTCCACACTCCCTCCCCAGTTTCAACATTCCCTCCCCGGGGTCTACATTCCCTCCCCGGGGTCTACATTCCCTCCCCAGTGTCCACACTCCCTCCCCAGTGTCCACACTCCCTCCACAGTGTCCACACTCCCTCCCCAGTGTCCACACTCCCTCCCCAGTGTCCACACTCCCTCCCCAGTGTCCACACTCCCTCCCCAGTGTCCACACTCCCTCCCCAGTGTCCACACTCCCTCCCCAGTGTCCACATTCCCTCCCCAGTGTCCACATTCCCTCCAAAGTGTCCACACTCCCTCCACAGTGTCCACACTCCCTCCACAGTGTCCACACTCCCTCCACAGTGTCCACATTCCCTCCAAAGTGTCCACACTCCCTCCCCGGAGTCCACATTCCCTCATTGGAGTCCACATTCCCTCCCCAGTTTCAACATTCCCTCCCCGGGGTCTACATTCCCTCCCCAGTGTCCACACTCCCTCCACAGTGTCCACACTCCCTCCCCGGAGTCCACATTCCCTCATTGGAGTCCACATTCCCTCCCCAGTTTCAACATTCCCTCCCCGGGGTCTACATTCCCTCCCCAGTGTCCACACTCCCTCCCCAGTGTCCACACTCCCTCCACAGTGTCCACACTCCCTCCACAGTGTCCACACTCCCTCCCCAGTGTCCACATTCCCTCCCCAGTGTCCACATTCCCTCCACAGTGTCCACACTCCCTCCCCAGTGTCCTCACTCCCTCCCCAGTGTCCTCACTCCCTCCCCAGTGTCCTCACTCCCTCCCCAGTGTCCACACTCCCTCCCCAGTGTCCACACTCCCTCCACAGTGTCCACACTCCCTCCCCGGAGTCCACATTCCCTCATTGGAGTCCACATTCCCTCCCCAGTTTCAACATTCCCTCCCCGGGGTCTACATTCCCTCCCCAGTGTCCACACTCCCTCCACAGTGTCCACATTCCCTCCCCAGTGTCCACATTCCCTCCACAGTGTCCACATTCCCTCCACAGTGTCCACACTCCCTCCACAGTGTCCACATTCCCTCCAAAGTGTCCACACTCCCTCCACAGTGTCCACATTCCCTCCAAAGTGTCCACACTCCCTCCACAGTGTCCACATTCCCTCCACAGTGTCCACACTCCCTCCCCAGTGTCCACACTCCCATTCACCCTCAACAACACAACGTCAACATTCTTTCCCCATTTTTTGCAATATCTCTGATAGCTTCTAATTCCACCAACCACATTCTCGGGAAATTTCCCCCCATTATCCACATTACATTCTCGGGAAATTTCCCCCCATTATACACATTACATTCTCGGGAAATTTCCCCCCATTATCCACATTACATTCTCGGGAAATTTCCCCCCATTATCCACATTACATTCTCGGGAAATCTCCCCCCATTATCCACATTACATTCTCGGGAAATTTCCCCCCATTATCCACATTACATTCTCGGGAAATCTCCCCCCATTATCCACATTACATTCTCGGGAAATCTCCCCCCATTATCCACACCACATTCTCGGGAAATTTCCCCCCACAGGATTCTCACCTTTAGATCTCGATGGACAATGTTCTTCTGGTGACAATAATGAACGGCAGATACAATCTGTCAGCATAAGAAGTGGAAGAACAAAATTAATTTGGTGAGGTGAGGGATATGATCAGGGACAGGTGAGGGATATGATCAGGGACAGGTGAGGGATATGATCAGGGACAGGTGAGGGATATGATCAGGGACAGGTGAGGGACATGATCAGGGACAGGTGAGGGATATGATCAGGGACAGGTGAGGGACATGATCAGGGACAGGTGAGGGATATGATCAGGGACAGGTGAGGGATATGATCAGGGACAGGTGAGGGATATGATCAGGGACAGGTGAGGGATATGATCAGGGACAGGTGAGGGATATGATCAGGGACAGGGGAGGGATATGATCAGGGACAGGTGAGGGATATGATCAGGGACAGGTGAGGGATATGATCAGGGACAGGTGAGGGATATGATCAGGGACAGGTGAGGGATATGATCAGGGACAGGTGAGGGATATGATCAGGGACAGGTGAGGGATATGATCAGGGACAAGTGAGGGATATGATCAGGGACAGGTGAGGGATATGATCAGGGACAGGTGAGGGATATGATCAGGGACAGGTGAGGGATATGATCAGGGACAGGTGAGGGATATGATCAGGGACAGGTGAGGGATATGATCAGGGACAGGTGAGGGATATGATCAGGGACAGGTGAGGGATATGATCAGGGACAGGTGAGGGATATGATCAGGGACAGGTGAGGATATGATCAGGGACAGGTGAGGATATGATCAGGGACAGGTGAGGGATATGATCAGGGACAGGTGAGGGATATGATCAGGGACAGGTAAGGGCTATGATCAGGGACAGGTGAGGGATATGATCAGGGACAGGTGAGGATATGATCAGGGACAGGTAAGGGCTATGATCAGGGACAGTTGAGGGATATGATCAGGGACAGGTGAGGGATATGATCAGGGACAGGTGAGGGATATGATCAGGGACAGGTGAGGGATATGATCAGGGACAGGTGAGGGATATGATCAGGGACAGGTGAGGGATATGATCAGGGACAGGTGAGGGATATGATCAGGGACAGGTGAGGATATGATCAGGGACAGGTAAGGGCTATGATCAGGGACAGTTGAGGGATATGATCAGGGACAGGTGAGGGATATGATCAGGGACAGGTGAGGGATATGATCAGGGACAGGTGAGGGATATGATCAGGGACAGGTGAGGATATGATCAGGGACAGGTGAGGGATATGATCAGGGACAGGTGAGGGATATGATCAGGGACAGGTGAGGGATATGATCAGGGACAGGTGAGGGATATGATCAGGGACAGGTGAGGGATATGATCAGGGACAGGTGAGGGATATGATCAGGGACAGGTGAGGGATATGATCAGGGACAGGTGAGGGATATGATCAGGCACAGGTGAGGGATATGATCAGGGACAGGTGAGGGATATGTTCGGGGACAGGTGAGGATATGATCAGGGGCAGGTGAGGGATATGATCAGGGATATGGTCGGAGGTCATGCTCCCGGGGGCACACCTGTGGGGGCAGAGTGATATAGAGCCCAGTCACACCTGTGGGGGCAGAGTGATATAGAGCCCAGTCACACCTGTAGGCACACCTATGGCACACCTGTAGTCACACCTATGGCACACCTATGGCACACCTGGTATACAGAGACACAGGTCTATAGAACAGCAGAGGGAGGAGGGGGGACAGAGGACAGGCGGCCGGGAACATGCATTGTGAATACAGAATTGTACATTGATATTGAGAGAGACATCTGCTCACCTGCCTGAATTTGGCACGAGCCTCTTTCTCTTTCATACGACCGTGAGACACGAGGTAATCAAACACCTCGCCTAAGAGAGAGAGAGAGAGCATTAGAGGACAGCGTTACATACTGACTAGGAAAAAAAGAAAGATTCAGAGAGGAAGAGA
The DNA here is from genome assembly GCF_905171775.1 of Rana temporaria. Classification (NCBI taxonomy): domain Eukaryota; kingdom Metazoa; phylum Chordata; class Amphibia; order Anura; family Ranidae; genus Rana; species Rana temporaria. The sequence continues at coordinate 13,193 of NW_024404586.1, read as the reverse complement.
GGGAGAAAGAGAGAGAAAGAGGAGAGAGAGAGAGAGAGAGAGAGAGAGAGAAAGAAAAGGGGAAGGAGAGAGAAAAGGGAAGAGGAGAGGGGGTGGAGAGAGAGAGGAGAGGCGAGAGAGACAAGGACAGACAGAAGAGAGAGGGAGAGAGAGAGAAAGGTAGAAAAGAGAAGAAGAAAGAAGAGGGAGACAGAGAAAAAGGGAGAGAGAAGAGGCGAGATGAGGGGAAAAGGAATAGGAGAGGGGCAGAGAGAGAGAGAGAGAGAGAGAGAGAGTGTGCATTAGAGGACAGCGTTACATACTAACTAGGAAAAGAAGAAAGAGATTCAGAGAGGAGGAGAGGGAGGGGGAGAGAGAGAAAGAGAGAGAGAGAAGGGGAAGGAGAGAGAAAAAGGAAGAGGTGTGGAGAGAGAAAGAGAGAAGAGGAAGAGAGAGAGAGAACACATTCCTGAATGTAGAGGTGGGAGCGAGAGAGAGAGAGAGAGAGGAGGAGAGGGGAGAGAGGCAAGGACAGACAGAGAGAGAGGGAGAGATAGAGAAAGGTAGAAAAGAGAATAAGAAAGAAGAAAAAAGGGAGAGAGAAGAGGAGAGATGAGGGGGAAAGGAATAGGAGAGGGGGAGAGAGAGAGAGAGAGAGAGAGAGAGAGAGAGAGAGAGAGAGAGAGAGAGAGAGAGAGAGAGAGAGAGAGAGAG